>NC_089273.1:14240814-14548340 GCF_963678975.1 Dysidea avara
CCTCGATAAGAGAGCCGCCAGTGCCACCCTATGGACGAATATAACTAAACAAGGATGCAGCATGACTTTAGAGAGGCAAAGCATCACGTTTGATGTGCAAGATTTCTTTAACGCATTGTAAATTGGTCGATATCGGCAAATTTCGTGGATATCGGCATTTGTTGGTTTTTGAGGTCGCTAGAAGAGCTGCCAGACCAACCCTATCAATGAAAGCTACTGGCTATGGGTTTAGTAAGCTTTTGAGAAGTAAACTAGCACATCTGGCTAGCAAAGGTCCCCGTCAGTGAATAAAATCGGCATTTTTGACGAATTTTTGACATCCGTCGAGCTCAGCCAGATGGCAAACAATTTTGGAATTCCATGATATTTGGTGTGGTAGTAGTTGGACCCATGCCAGACCAGTTTGACCTGGGAGGGTTACTTTGGCATCGCTACTGTGTGCTTCAGTGGCATCGAAACTTTTTTCGAGTCCGAAATTTCATTTTCGCGATGCTGCGGCTGGAAATCGCTCCAGACAATGCAGCCACTGATGGTTTTAGTTTAGAGTACAGTTAGTAAGAAAGGTTGAGAGTGCATATTATAGCTTTAAAAGACATTTACTTGAAGATATAGCAAAAAATCTCGTAATTTGTAAGCATATTCGCCGATTTGCAAGACAAGACGTTAATGAAAAATAACACCAATCTGGCGTTTTCTAAGTGGTACCTAGCCTAGCATTTGTGGGTGGTTTGGTAGTTGATTCTCGGAGGTCGAAATTTCACGTTACGGACCCTACCAATGGATTAAAAACACGAACATCAAAATAAGCTTGCTGATGACAAACACCCCAGAATCCCTGAGCTCTCACATTCAAACGAACACCACATTCAGTATTTGCAGAGTGTGAATGCAGGTTTGTCTTCCTTCACCTATTAGGTGAGCATTCCAGAGTGGTATATATTACTTATACCATGGCCACTCGGGATTTGCCTGATATATATGTGACCGGATCTACGAAAACCCGACATAATGGCGCAGACCTAAATTTTCAGTATAAGCCATAGATTTGCAATGGGTAAAATATTTGCGTAATCGAAAAAAATCGTAAAATGTTTAAACGCTTTGTTCTTTGTGAAGGAAGGGCCCTATGATAAAAACCTGGATATCACTTTATTTGCTTACTCAAGAGAAGTTCATACATGTTTGTTTCGTTGTAGTAGACTAAGGGATACGTAAGTTATGAGCGTTTGTTTACGTCACGTCGAAACGATCGTACGCGATCGATTTTTCTTCACTGATTTCGTCTCTGTATGCAGTGAAGAATGGTAATAGAAGAACAACGTACCCAGAAATGGACTCTCCTATTCATGGCGAACACAATGGTTCAATCAGACAACACAGAAACAATGTGTCCGAGAATAGATGCAATTACACACTCGCATATTTCCGATCATAACTATCCGTAACGGTGATGGAAAGAAATAAACTGTGGCTCTGCTGATAGCCAATGAACAGCTCTATCAGATGGTGGTGGTAGGAAGTGGCTAAATTATTTGGGGTAGGAAACATTGGCTATTATCCGAGAAAAATAAGAATACTAATTTTCTCGTGGAAACTTTAATCCGCTCTAGTTAGCTAACCATAAAAGCTTTTTAGCTCAAACTTGGAGGTTCAGATAGGCTATGTATAAAGTATGCCCACAATAATTTTCATACGGTTTGGTATAACCGTGTACGGGAACCAGCTGATAGCTCGTGTCCGAGAATAGAGGTGGTGACATGCTCGCATATTTCCGATCACAGCTTCCTGCAAATGAGATAGAAAGAAATAAACTATGGCTCTGCTGATAGCTAATGAATAGCCCTAACAGATGGTGTTGGTGGTAAGTCTTTAAATAGAGATTTCCAACTAAATTAAATAATTAACATTCCATATATTCATTGGTATGACAAATATTGCGCATTTTGTCAGGGTCATTTTAGTGCAAACCCCACCTCAATCAGAGGTTCCTATCAAAATATATAAGGAAAAGAAGTTGAAAGTGTGATGATTTTTGTGTACAACATTTCAATGCTTTTTATGTATATTGCATGGCACCAAACACAATATTCAAAGTGTCATAAATCTAGGTAGGAAACTAATAACGACATGAAATTTTCACCACATATCTATTTTATGAAGAACAGCATATTAACTAAGTAAAACTTCTCAAAAGTGACCACTTCTTTGTAGACTGACCACTCAGAATATTACATGAATAAAGCAAGTGATTCACAAATAAAACTCTATGTATTGTGTAATACTAAGTATACACAGGTACCTAATGCATTTTCAAGGATAAAAAATCAGTAATATTTTATAAATGGCAAGTACTGGCATCACAAGTCACAATTAACACGTACTTCGGAAACATGACAATCAGATAACACAATGTAAGAGCAACATTATTTTTAAAATAGATTTGTTTGGACACTGCTCAGCTTTATTTGTTGCATCGTAAGCACTAAGGATGAAAATTATCATATAACACAATGACATCACTATACTACAAAGAGAAAATATAAATAGTTTCTGATCAAAATTACAATCACTGAAGCTGCTATAAAATGGATCAAAACAGCAATAAATACGCCATAATATAACAACAGATAAGTGTGAAGCCATGTAAGGTTGGTATGACGTGCCAGTCTCTACTTTTGAAAAGATTATGCTCAACCTTGAACCTTATTTTGCAATTCCGCGCAAGACAACAAACTCCTCACCTTCAAACTATACTTGCATCGATGCAGGGGGATGCCTTGAAGCCCAGGGTGATTGTAATGCTGAATTCTGAGCAGTGTTAGGTGGCGATTTACCTTTAAAAAGACCATATTTCCATCGTAATCCAACATCAATCGTCCTCCAATCAAAAAACACATGGAAAAATCGAAATCAGCATATACGGTTTGCCCAGAACCACTTTCTTCGTCCTCGTCAGCAGCTGATTCACGCGGAAACACTGGGAAACTTCGGCTATCACAGGTGCCACATTCTTCCAATTAGAATTACGTACGCAATTATTTGTATGGGCTCTCTATGGGATTTTTATTTCTCAAATTTTGATTTGCTGTATTTCAATAAGTACCGCATGAATTTTAATCCAGTAAAGTGCAATACAAAGTACGAAGCATTGGCTACCATTTACTGGAACGGCAGCTTGTGAAACGTTTATTGAAGATGTATAATTTAAGTAGCAAAAATATGTGTTTAAAATTGGTAGGTTGGAAATCGCTACTTTAAAGTATTTGATGTAAGATTACTGACCGGTGTCCGACAATACTTGAATTTTATCCGAGAATATATGATTTCGAGCAACGACTTTGATGTGGTCTAGCAAAACAATCAAACAAGCGTTTTGGCTCAAACTTGGAGGTATAGTTAGGCTATATTCGAGTTATCGCCACACCAATTTTCGTAGGATTCTGTCCAGCAGTTTACGAGAACGAGTGTCCGAGTATACATGGTGTCCGAGAATAGATAATTTACTCTCTTTGTGTTCTTTTGTATTCATTACGGTGCTAAAAATTCAATTTTGGTAAAAATCATTTTAAATTAAGATCATGGAGATATGACACGTAACCGATGGTGTGTAACAATTGCCGGCGATCGAGATTCGGGACGAAAATTACTAATAATTTTCACGCCTACCAGGCAAACTGCATAGAGCAATAAGCTGAAAATACGTATGTTGCTGGAATAATCATTATACAAAGTCCTTGCAGTAGTACAGAAGAATCGGTTTACAAACCACTGAGTTATGATTCGAAAGCCAACTACGTGTAGCAAATGCGAGATCGAGATATTGTATTTTGTAGTGTACTGTGCAGCAGGGGCGGATCCAGATTTATAGAAAGAAGGGGGCAAAAATGAACTGAGGCACTACATTGTCTCTGGTTTGATAAGGTGAGACCAAAAAAAAAAAAAAGGTCGCAGCCATCTGACAATAGCTGCCCACCTCACCAACCACGCATTTATAGCTGATAGAGTACATACTGTGACTGCTTTATTAGAGTGACTGCTCTATTAGAGTATCTCGATCTTGGTATACTAAAATTTTTGGAGGGGGGTCAAGAGCTAAACAATGAATGATTTTATACAGCATTTGTGACCAGATTTGCGAAAAGGTACCTTTTTCACACACAAAATTTGACCCATCTTTTGGAATTTATTAAAGTTTCATAACTCTCTGATCATGGAATATAATTGCTTGAAATTTTCAATGAATGTAGCTACAGTTTCTGGCTACATTTTGGTATTAAGAGCAAGTTAATCAATATAAGGAGTCAAGTATTACATCATTTTGTTTGCTGGTATGTCAAATGTATGGGAAAGGTACCTTTTCGCAAATCCGGTCACATTTGTAATTTTAATTTTTCCTTCTGCTCTGCAGAGTGGGTAGATCGAGATCAGTTAACATTGTGAAAACACTGGAGAATCTAGAAAAGTCTTTATAGCACATTTTTGTGGTAGATCTCTGTACAGCTTCTAATTGATTAATGTTAACACATGTGTACATGTGTGGGTCCCAGACTGAGGAAGCATACTCCATAATAGGGTAAACTATTGCTTTATAAATATTACATTTAACTGTGGGAGGGCATTGATAAAGACGGATGGTATGATGTTTAACTTGTTTGTTATTCATAGGAATTCACATTTAATTGGATTAAAGGTCATAAGCCACTTGTGTTCCCACTGTGTTAAGGAGTTAAGATCACATTGTAATTGATGGCAGTCCTCCACGGAGTAGATATTTGAGTAAAGTATATCATCATCAGCATAAATTCGAACTTTACTTGAGACATGTAAAGGAAGGTCATTGATGTAAATCAAAAATAATTGTGGAGCCAGAACAGTTCCTTGTGGTACACCAGGTAGCATGTTACAGGAGTCACTTTGTTTATTATCTAACACTACTTGTTGTGATCTATCAGAAAGGAAATTCTTAATCCAAGACAAAAGAGGTCCTTAATACCAAAAATTGTAACTTGTGGAAGAGACGGGAGTGGGAGACCTTGTCAAAGGCTTTACAGAAGTCAAGCAGCAACACATCACATTTCCCTCGTTGGTTTAAGCATTGTGCAAAATCATGTACTAGTGTAATTAGTTGTGTCTCACAACTCCTATGCTGCTGGAAGCCACTTTGTTCATCACTTAAAGCTTGATGATGATTCAAGTGTTCAAACATGCTAGAGTAGATAATGTGTTCCATGATTTTTGAACATATACATGTTAGTGATACAGGATAGTAGTTGGCAGAGTCCTTCTTATTGCCTTTCTTATAATACTGGAACTATCAGAGCAGATTTCCATGTGTCAGATACTCTAATAGAACAATCACACTAATAGAGCACTCAGTTACGTTTATAACTTACTCCATTATAGAATTTTGCAACTTATTCAGTAGGGATTTCAGCTGCAAATAGTTAATTTTATAGACAGTTCAGCTACAAGCCAAGTCACCCTATAGAGAGTTCAGCTACAAATGTATCGCTGTAGAGATTCATAACAGTACAAATCACCCTGAAGAGAGTTCTACATAAACAAGTCTGTAGAGAGCTCAGCTAGAAACAAATCACGCCGTAGAAAGATCAGCTAGAAGAAGTTACCTTGTAGGGAGTTCAGCTATACAAGAAACCACCCTGTAAAGAGTTCAGCTGCAAACAAATCACCGTGTAGAGATTTTGGCTATAAACAAATCACTTCATAGAGAGTTCAGCTACAACCAAATCACCCTGTAGAGAGTAAAAAGTTACAGAGATCAGTTTAAAAAGGTAACCTTCTAGAGAGTCAAGCTACAAATAGTAAACCACCCTGTAGAGAGTTCAGCTACACAATGAAACCATTCTCTACAGAGTTCAGCTAGAAACAAGTCACCCTGTAGAGAGTTCAGCTACAAACAGATCACCATGTAGAGAGTTCAAGTAGAACAAGTCATGCTGTTGAGAGATCTGCTAGAAGAAGTCACTTTGTAGAGAGTTCAGCTACAAAAAAATACCCTGTGGAGAGTTCAGCTATGCACAGATTACCCTGGAGAGGAAATGAGCTACAAACAAGTCACCCTGTAGAGAGATCAACTAGAAGAAGTTACCTTGTAGAGAGCTTAGACACAAAGAAACTACCCTTTAAATAGTTCAGCTACTAACAAATCACACCCTGTAGAGGGTTCAGTTACAACAAATCACCCTGTAAGGAGTTCAGCTACAAACAAATCACCGAGCAGGGATCACAACTACACCTTGTCGAGAGTTCAGCAACAATCAAATCACCCTGTAGAGAGATCAGCTAGAAACAAGTTATAGAAATCAGCTAGAAGAAGTCACCGTGTAGAGAGTTCAACTACAAATAAACCATCCTGTATAGAGTTCAGCTACAAAGGAACCATCCTGTACTGAGTCAGCTAGAAACAAGTCACCCTGTAGAGAGCTCAGCTCCAAATAGATGGAGTTCAGCTACGAAAAGATCACCCTATAGAGAGTTCAGTTATGCTAGAAAGAGTTCAGCTTGAAACAAGTCACTCAGTAGAGAGATCAGCTAGAGACAAGTAACCTTGTAGAGATATCAGCTAGAAGAAGTCACCTTATAGAGAGTTCAATTACAAACAAATCATCCTGTAGAGAGTTCATTTACAAAAAAAATCACCCTGCAGGGAGTTCAGCAGCAAACAAATCACCCTGTAGAGAGTTCAGCTACAAACAGGTAACCCTGTACAGTGTTCAATTCAAGTAGAAACAAATCGTGCTGTTGAGAGATCAGTTAGAAAAAGTCACTTTGTAGAGAAGTCAGCTACAACCCACACCCTATTAGTAGGGTAGCTTAGCATCAATTTTTGAGATAATGTTTACAAAGCGGATAAAAGCACCAATTTTTTTCTGATACTTCCTTGGAACATATTAATTAATTTCAGAAGGGGTGCCAAGACCAATAATTTATTTTGTGGTTTTTACGGCTGCTGTTAAGTACTTGATTGGATGTTATAAAAATTCCATGCAATACAGGGTGTATTATACTCATCACTGCTGTTTACTAATTTTTTTTGAGATGTAGCTACCTGCATATGCTGTTATACCTGTTCCTATGCTAATGTAAATAGCCACACCCACCACTATTAGCCACATCCTCCATTTATTAAAACTTTATAACCCAGTAAGACCATTGTTTTCGATTATAATAATAAGCTTCTTCAGTTTTCACTTTCAATGATGCACAAACAATCACTAATTATTCACTAATTAGTTTTGTTGGCATTACAAAGGCCATGTATGACCATGTGGTCAATGTGTAAACAGTTTTGATAAGGTTTCATGAATGAATAGTATTTGACCAAGGACTTAATTAAGGTTTGTAAATCAGTGATTATTAAGCTAGTATATTTCAGACAGCTACTTTTAAAACATGGACATTAATTGAAATAAATGCATTATTTGTCAGCAGGACAAATCTGAGCCTTTAAAATGACCATTAGACAGTCATGGACGGAGGTGGCAGCGAAGAATGTTATTCATCTTTTTTAACAAATGTGAAAGAGTTTCACAGCATTAATGCACTTCCAACCAATATTTGTTTTGGGAATGACTTGGATGTCGAAGATTTAATCAGCCACCATGCTTTTTGGCACAAATCCTGTCATTTAAAGTAGGCTAACAAGAACAAAGAAAACGAAAACTGATCACATTGAAGAGTCTGGAAGAATGCCTACAAAACGCTAAGTATTGAGCATCAATATAATGCAAGATTTGCACAGTAGTGGAAATACACTCATTTTACCTCTCACAACTGCAAAGCTGCTATACACCACATGCAGCATCTTCACATGTATGTGATACGTTTCTCCACCATTCTCATTTTATAGCCATTACAGGATTGCTGTAGAATGATTATTTGCTATGAAATATTACAACTATAAATAGCTAGACTGACGCTACAACTACACACGTATATGTACACACCTATGTATGTATATGTGGAAATCATCCTTTAACAGTCTGGATCTGTCCCTTTGTACTATAAACAGCATAATTACATCTATAAATCTGTGACATCATACCTGCATTGTACAAAATTATAGTTATCACTGTGTCACAGTAGTGAAAGTATCCTGACATTTTGGAACTTACCTAAGAGTGTAAAATATATATTAAAACATCATCTTCAGGCTCTGCCTTTACCAAGTACTTTAATCATAATAAAACAATGTCCATTTGGTTCCACTTGGGGTACTTAGAGATAATAAGTCACTCTCTAGGATTCCTATGGATACAAATGCATGAAAATAGTAAGAAGAAAATGTCCTGACCACCTGGCAGACTCCTGTAAGCGTTTGAGCATTAATCGGATGGCTGCAGGTTCGAGGCTGCCCAGGTCCAGTCATGGATTTTTTCTTCTTTCTCCTTCTTTTCAAACATACTTAGGGAAGTTAATTTAAACATCTTAGGCCTTTATAAGGCCTTCTGGTATACAGGCTCTGCCTTTACCAAGTACTTTAATCATAATCATAATCATTAAACCATATGTGCACATGTGGGACTAATCTTACTACGAAAATAATCCCTGGAACTGAATATATAGCAAAACAGTCATGTACAATGCAACTATTTTGGACTAATACTATAGATGTACTTGAAACCTTTTAGTTTAATCAGAATACATTTTGTGATTGTTATGCTTGTTAGGTACGTAACTGTATGTAGTTAACTTCACATGGATTCATTTTGAATTTCACTGAGGCTTACTATATTGTTATGGAGAAAATTGAACATATGCAACCAGATTTGGAAAAAGGGGTCTTCCGCACACATCCAATTTACCAATTCATAACTTCAGCTAGGGAAAAGCTATAATTGACTTGAACTTTGGTCAGAATTTCACACAGACATAAAGTGATGAATGGGTAACATTTCAGGTTTACAATTATGTTTCTTGAACACTAAGGTATGGTCTTCCAAATTTAAAGATTTGGATGTGTGTGGAGGAAGATCCCTTTTTGCAAATCCTGTCACATAGTATGCTGTACTACACGAAGAATACTAAAAACTTTGAAGCTATTACAGAATGAAAGTATAATTATTCTGCTTAGTTGCTTAGTAAAGTCTATATACCTCCTCTCTGTATCATAAGGTATCTTAGGTATGCACTATTATACTGTATGTGAGTTTAAACTATTTTGAAATTGATTCATAAAACAGATTAGCTTTTAATGTGCACATGTGTAGAAGCATATGTGTAGAGAGAACCTGGTTATACTAACTAGCATGATTGCCCATAACTTTAACTGTAATGGTAAGTAAAACTGAACATTAATCTTTTTATGCTGGTGGTCATGGCTAGTTACCCTTTAGCACATGTGGAGAAATACTGTACATATGTTGTGCTTGCCATTCTCACAAATTTAGTTGAAACCCTTGTACATTCTTGCAAACATGGAAGGCCAGTCACAGTTTTTGTATCTATGAAACACATACAGGAAATCCCAGTACATACAATCTTATCAAAAACAAGTTTTACTTGTCTCAAGTAAGAACTATGGAAGTCCCTTCTTTACAAGAAAACCTACCAGGCCACACCTTAATAGGTGCTTGTAATGTAGACCAGGTTAGTAAACCTAACATTGTTAGACACAGAAGCTCCACATTGTTATTAATTAAATGTTATACTGTTTAAGGTGTTGATGGCATTTGCACAGCAAACATGGATGTTATAGATGACACTGCTAACAGATAAGATTGGGTTAGCAACATACTGTATGAAACAGGGAATACATATTTAAATAAAAATTTAAAGCTGAAAAGTGGCTGAAACATCAGTAGATTATTGCTTTTTAAATATTGTTTGCTGAAATGATCTTAATCTTTTCTTTTTGTATCTTGTAAATATTGTACATTACACTTTAATACATGATCAGCATATTTCAATACATACTGTTATAACAGTTCTTGTATAAACACATATGGTGCTCATTCACAATTGCCAAGGCAAATAGGGTAATTTTGTCTGTAAAGTACAAGTGTTTGTATGTACAAAATTATAGTAGTAGTCACTTTTAAGCTAGAAACCTTGCAGGTTACACTTTTGAGGGTATAAAACATCAACTGAAAGGTGCAGCAGTCATCGGCTGGAGTTCATTTTTCTGTGCGTTAGCAGAGTCACTGTTCTTATATTAGACAGTATGTATCTGTGGAAACTTCTGGTGCTTGCAATTCTCTCTGGACAGCTGGTTACCACAGTTGTAGGACAGGAGAGTTCGACTGCAGGGACACAAGTCATCACAGCAGCATGCATCAATGCTCAAACAAGACTATTCCAGTCAGAGAGATGTGGTAATGCTGTATTGGAAATCTCCTTGGTAGTGAGTGGTTTAAGTACAATGGTTGATGAACAATCCCTGTCATCTGTTTGTACCAGAAATTGCATAAATCTTGCTACTGCAGTTTTGAACCAATGTGTTGAAGAAGTGAGTAGATCAAATGCATTATGCCTAACCTACTAATATTTAATTCTAAGTAGCAGTACGTATTCCAATAGTCACCAGTGCAAGTTACTGCACAAAGCTTAAATATGTTGTAGCTCTGTGACAGCACTGTAGCTTAATTTATGTGAACTGTAGAGTGGCAGGCTGGCAGCCACTGTAATTATGCTGAGTTCTCCAGCAATTATTTGCACAGTCAGGTTAACTCCAGTACACGACATATAGCCGTGTATCATAGAATTGATACCATGGCTAATTTTACATAATTTTTCTTACAGGATCAGCGACCACGAGATATGTTAATATATGATTTAGCCTGTTCTCATGGTGGAGGTGCAACACGTTGTTTAAATTTCCTACGCTCTGATGAATATCAAATGCTTCTCAGTTCATTTGTAAGTACAAACTAATTAAAGGCATCATTTATTACCACAATGTTATTTTCTTAATAATATGTATATATAGCGTGATGCAGGAGCTTGCAACTCTGTGGATACATCTTCCCAGTGTTCAGAGGAGTGTGGCTATGTGAGTATATAATAATGTTTACATGAATATTACCATAGGTATAGCAGCATGGGGGAGGGGGTGCTGGAGTCCCTTTATTGACTTTCTGATCCTAATAGAACAGTCATGATCAGTTGCTCCAATAGAACAATAATTTCCCTCAGAATTGATTTTAGAAGGCTAAAATATTTTCAGATTTTCCTGCTTTGCGTGCTGAATGTATCTTGCACAATGTTGTACCTACATATGTAACTTTACAATCACCTGGTACGGTGTCTCCTATATACGTATATCCAAAAATATCTTACTACACCTTCAGTGTCAAGCCATCACTTTTGAAGTGAAAAACACAGATGAACCAATAGGTTTTGCAATCATATTATGCTAATTTATGCTGAAGTTTATTCTCATTGCATAAACACGGTAACATGCTTAGAATTTTTTTTTTCATTTAGTACAGTGCATTCATGTATGCACTATACCTGAGCTTACTATTTACTACTTTACAGGTTATTGGTAACTTCACTGACATGGCTGGATGCTGTGCACGTGGTTTAATGGAATACAGCTTGTAAGTTGAGTATTAAATAGTAATGTAGACCAATTAATCTCTTGAAATTACACCTGGTACATTTGTTAATGTCCAAGAATTATAGTCAGCAATATGTATACTTAATGAAAGAATAAAACTTCCTGAATCCATTACGTGTTCTATACTTTGTTAAGATAGATCAATTAACTTGACACAACCAAGGCCACCCATGAGGGGGCAACTGGGAATTTTACCCCAGGCCCCAGCCTGAAAGGGGTAAAGGGCCCCTTGAATACCTTGCATGCCTGAGCAACAATATGACACTGTGAGGCATTACGTGTGACAATACACTGTGCCATACAGTCTCTTTTTTTTCAGCTTGACTGAAGAACTGCAGACTGCACCCACTGGTGACATGGGTATATTTTCACTGTGTGATGTAGAAGGCCCAGGATTATGTACTGTTGGGGTATGTACATGTATGTATAGTGCTATTTTGTATGTCTACTATTCAATTGCACACAATTCAAACTGTAAGGTATCTTGCTTAAAGCATGGAGCTTGAATCCATTATGGTATAGTACTGTGTGTATGTGTTGATGACCAGAAATTTTGTAAATCATTGAACCATTATTAGTTATACAACAGAACAAACATCCAGAAAAGTAAAATTTTATGTGCTTTGAAATCATTTTTGTTAATAAATAAAAGAGAATAACTGTGGAACTTAATCAGCTCACTTCCAAATATATGTATACCTTGTTCTTGCCATTGTGTAGATCAGTGAAACTTCTGGAGCTATTACTACCAAGTCAATTGGGATAATTGGTTTGTTGCTTGCTGCAGTTTCTTCCATTGGAATCATTGTCTAGCCTTCATGATAATTCAAGAAAAAGACATGTCATCAATATGTAGTACTTTATATATCCATTGACCATAGGCCTCATAATGTTAATGTCATGTTTTACTAGTGTACTAATAGTTATTGCTGGTGTTGTTGAACTAATTTAATATTAAGAGTGGTACATTAGGTTGAGCTACTGTAACACAGATTCAATGTCTACAGAAGGTGACACAATTTTTACGCAGCTCAAGTGCTACACATATATCTGGATGAATTAGTTTTAGAATGGTAGCTATTTTTGCAGAGGGAACTGGACAAGAAATACAACTGTGTGTACAAATGGCTTTTATTTAAGACAACCTTACCCATCCATTCACCCAACTTCATGCTTGGCACTATTGTCTTGTTCAATGCAAAGTTCACAAACAATCACTGAATAGGAAAGGAATACTGTTATTGCTACCATTGTGTACATTAAATATTCCCTTTCTACATATATGCTACTATGTAACTTATCAGTTATCTGTGTGGGCTAGCTATGCCATATACACATGTAACTTTGTAAAACTTGACATCAGTTGAATGGTTTATCATCAAATTAATTAGAGAAGCCAAATTCATGCACATGGCTTCAAGCTAAATGACGTATTATTAGTTGAATATATATATATAGTTTATTTAAGCAAGGCAGTTAAATAAATTGCCATCTAAATAGAGAAGCCAAACCCAAGCACATGGCTTCTCAATGATGAATTAGCTTAGCTGAGTTTATAAGTACACAAAAATTGGAATTTTCAACTAGAGTAGGGACCATAGGAGATTGATAAAAAAGTACTGAAACAAACTGGAGTGCTGAATAGTCCAGCTTCCTTTATTAAAGCCAGTAGCTATCCATGTTAGCTCATTGCCATCAATTGTGCTGTGCAAAGTACAATAGTACATGCATTAGACTAACTAACTGACATGCACACATGCATTATGCCCTAGATGGAGCTTTCTAAATCCTGAGACCCTAGTTGGTATTAGTCAGCTAGTTGACTATAAATGTCCCTATTCCTAAGGCCAGCCTTCATGTATGTGCACTGTGTAAGTTAGTGAATAGATACCGTATACCATGCAAATTAGACTGATGTTACAAGTCTCAAGTTCTTCAAAAGGAACAATTTTGATTATTATAATGCAAATTCCATTGAACCAAACTAATTATTCTACAGTTTGCAATGGCATGTGAGTGTAATGAGCTACACTAAAATGTGAGCTACTGTACATAAGCAATGCCCAAAATATTTTTTCATGTTATTTCATTTTGTTCCAAGTAAAATCCCTGTTCATGCAATCTTATGAGTTGTCAACCACTCACTGATCAGTTGTGCAAAGCCAGACGTTCACTGATCAGTGCATGTGAAATACATACAAACTACTGAACTGTCTCACAATGATGGCATTCAGATCTATGCAAAACAACACAAGCACTCACAAACACATGACTAGCTGTTACACATTTACCTAAACAATGACCATACAATAGAAATGTACATCATGTAGTTATATTGTCATGTTGATTCAAGACAATCATTTAATATTCACTTTCTAGTTGTATATTAAACTTCTATCACCAACATTCTTAACGACTTTCAATGTACTGCATTGTAATATACTGTAAACATGTGTAGTTTTATATGCACATGATCTTAGAATAACATGGATGTTTCTAACATCATAATAATATAGAGCATCATGCAACAGCAGAAACTATTAGTAACAGTAGCATAGTGCAACATGTTCTAAAATGGTTTGTATAACCAAATATGCACCAATTGAAGGCATAATTTTAAGGATATTTGACACTTTTTTGCCGTCACATGCATACTGAATGAAAAACGTATACATACAGTTATATAGTTATAGAAGATGAGCCATCGGGTTAACAGATTTGCTTGAATCAGTGAAATAAGTATGGCTCTTATGCAGTAGATAAACATCACACAAATGATTTGTGTGAAATTAAGGATGGGCAATGCAAAAGACTGCATCATAATAATACATAATTATGCTACAAAGTGTTTGTATAGCATATTATACACTTGATTCAATAGATAGAGAACCATTATCAAATCTCATGCATAGAATACCCTGGAGACAGTGTCTTTGTAGTACACTACATAATTAATTTCATTCATCCTTGCTGGATATGCAGTCACGTGGTCTATAAGTTCATAATTAAAACAACAGCCTTTCACCAGTCAAACACAGTTGAATATTGAATTAAAATAGTTAATTTAGTGAACTGTTGCACTGTTTAAACAACTTGTAAAGGTTGAATAAAATCAGCAAGATGCTCTTTGTGACAGCTTTTTGTGTGATTGTGATAGAAGTTTGGATCATGGATGTTACAGCCGACTATGAAAATACTTTCTGTAAGAATTGTTAGCTAAGTGTTGCTGATACGTACTTTCTATTAAAGATTTAGTGAATGATAATTTTATTTGTGAATACTTGTTATCAATTTTATTAGAGAGATAATTATATTGTTATGCTTACTTCAGCAAGCACTGTAGTACAAAATTTGTGACTGGATTTGGCAAAACTAGGCTTCCGCACACACATCCAGATTTGAGACTTTAAAGCTTTACTCAATGTAGGAGTATGCTATCGCTTTTAAATTTTAACCTTTTAGTGCATAATGCTGTGAAAGGGTTTTGTGAAAATTGTGGGTTAACAGTGTACTGAGTTGTTACGTTACAAATGGAAAAAGTCAAAGAATTGGATATGTGTGGAAGCTTGATCCGATCACCTACTGTTATCTTCATAATAATTACTGTATTATGATTGCAGTTTTTGGACAATTTTACACATGTCTGTGGTCTATATCTCTTGTTGACCTCAAGTATTATGGTGAACTCAGTCTTTGACACTAGGATAATTAACAAATTTAGAGGTCATTCATAATTTTCAGCATTATTTATGCAAACATAAAAACTGTACTCATTTTTGAACTCCTCCCAAGGCACAAAGTGTACTACATAGTGGGGGTGAAAATGTCAGACTTGATTGTTTCTTGAATACTAAGTTGTGGTGTGGAAGACCCCTTTCTGCAAATCTGGTTGCACATATTGTCACAAGTTACACTGTCAACATAACTTAATGGGGATTGTGCTCATTATAGCACAATCCCATTAATCCCATTAACAATCCCATTGTGCCCATGTTACAACTATTACTTATAAATTTATTCCATAAGTATAGTGTAACGTTACTGCAAACCTTAAGACAAATAATTATAGAAAATATGACAATGGAGGAGCTTACTTACATTTAATATTACCAACGCAATGAGAAGGATGCCTATTACGAAATGAGCTGTCCCAGTTTGGTTCTGTATGACAAAATTAAAATGTTACTAAAGTGTACTAAAGTGTACTTTTAATGTCACAAATACTGTCTATGTACATGCACAGATACTTTTAATAATGAGTTGATGCATAACAGACGAGAAGAAGTTTAGGATGATATGTAATGTAATGTCATCTGTCAATAAGGAAATTTGTAAATGTACACACATTGAAGACATTACCTGTCCTTTGAATCTAAGATCGCTCTACACTTATAAAAATAATCACATCAATAATAATTATCTAACTTTACATACAACAATAATCAATGATTCTGGCAACATTTAAATCCATTTAGCTAGTCACAGAGAATCAACAATATAACAATGTATCGGTCATCTGGTTAACAAAACATTGTGTATGAAATTAGAACAGGTGTACAATGTTTATAAAACAGTTTCATTGTGTAACTATTGTTATAGTGCTTGTGTGTAACTAATAGTGTTTTGTGCTTTATAATGGATGCTTTTGCTCAAACGTTTCCCACAAAAATGTTGTGACAACTCTTGTTTGAGACTGTGCATAGTCTATAGTGTTTGTACCTTTGTTTTTTGATAATAGTTGTCTTCTCTTATATATCTAGCTACAATATACACAGCTGGCTACACATTTGAAGAGATTAAGTTTTTATTGCCTAATTGCTGAATTGAGGTCTGTGAGATAAGTTTTCTCAGATCATAAAATCTTTGTAGATGTCCATATAATAAATTGCTGATATTTATATTTTGAATAGTGTTTTATTTTTCCTACTGCATTTGTCTTGTGATGTCCTATTATTGTTTTTTTAGCTTTGTCAAGTTATACACATGCAGTGTATATGTAGGTCCATCCAGTTGATGTACTAAAATACACTGATTTATACAGTTTATTATCCAGATTTAAAAGAATGAGAAATCATTTCTCAAATGATAAATAAAACTCCATGTGTTATTTTTAGACAGTGAATGTATACATGTAAATTTACAGTATCTTGTATCACCAGGTCTACAAAGGAGATGTCCATATGATGGCTATTTCAGATGCAAGGTAACTGGGAGATGTATTTCTCCATCTCAAGTATGTAATGGATATGATAACTGTAGAGATGGCAGTGATGAGGAAATGTGTGGTTAGTGATTATCATAATTAACTGTCATTTGTAGTAGTCTCAAAAAAAGTTTATCAGTTTTTGTTGATAAATTGAAGAATTTGATTTTCTAATTAGTAAAAGTTTTCTAAAAGGTTGACAAGTAAATGAAAGATTTGTTTGTTATCAGAAATTGGCCTGACTGGATGTTTTAATTGGTAAAATATAAGGTATATACCCTGAACCACTTTTAGCAACCAAACCTGAACCAGCCAGTCAAACTTGGTATGTGTCACACATAATATTAATGCTGCTCTTAGTATGTAAGCCATCACTAGCCAACAGATGGCATGTTTGGGGTTATGCCACTAATATATATTCAGCAGTTTCAAAGCTGTGCATTAATGCAATACATGTATACTCATGCGGAATAGTGTTAAACTTACACAAGCTGGTAAAAATGCTGACTTTGGTAAATTGTGACAGAACTGTATCATTGTAAAAGTCAGATTAATAGCAAGCTGTATCAAAGAATAGTACAAAGTTCAAGTGTTCAATTTACATATGTACTATACAGATACCTATGTGTGGAAAATTAATCCCTTTGGTACTGTAACAGCTTTCTAAAAGTGCCTCAATTTTGTGATATCCAGGGGTGGATCCAGAGTCTGGAAAGAGGGGGGGCACCTTGCTGAAAAAAAGTTGAAGAGCAAAAAAAAAAAAAGGTCAAAGCAATAATAGCTAGTTATCCTTTACCAAATAATATATTATATCACGTATGTTATGTAAAATAAAATCCTATTTATAGCTTCATAAGTAAGCTGCACTGCCTCATGAACATTGTGACTGCTTTATTAGAGTAATTGACTGCTCTATTAGAGTATCTCGATCTTGTATGCAATTTCTTGAAGGGGGGGGGGCATTTGCCCCAAATGCCCCATCCTGGATCCACCATTGATATCTATAGCTTTTCGCATTCCACTAGCTATATAGAGTAAAGTAATGCATTGTGTACCACTCAATTGTCATCTTTATTAGCTAAGTACGTAGTTTTATCCATATTTGGATTTTGCCTTTTATTCTTCAAGATCATCATAGCCAATTCTATTTCCAAGTAATAGTTATAGCTACCATGGCCACACACATGAAGCATGAGGGTTGCAGGCCTGAGGGCTAAGTGTGTATGTACAACCCAAGGTATAGGTGATATATTCACCTGATATAGGTGAAGGAACTACAGAGCACTCACCCTGCTCTTTTGTGCATCAGTATCTGATTATTGATAGTGACGTCTATATAGGGTGGGCTAATAGCCATTGGAATGTTGTTCATACATTACTGTGCTTTACACACAGCATCAGAAAATTGCAATTGTGGGATCCAATTTTTTAGTGCTAAAATTTTGTACTAAATTACAGTACTTTGCTATTGGGACAGAAAATAAGTTAATATATTAAGTTAAGTATTTAGGGCTATAAGTTACTCACCTATTTAAAACTAGTTGTCCACTTTGTGTTGTTCCATTGTCTGGCTGTTCAATGGCTGTCATGTAGAAGGTAGAAATGCAAGTATGTCACAAGTCCAATTTTGAAAACTATTGGACTGCTCAGAAATTGCCATTTTCTGGCAACCAAAAGTTTCCACTTTTGGCAATTTTCAAGTTGTAAATTTTGGGAATTTTAAGCATTCCAATAGTTTTTAAGCTTCCAAAACTGCAAATTGATCATAGTTCCAAATTTGGCAGCTTGAAAAACTGCAAGATTGTGTTCAAAAAGCTACCAATTCTGGAATTAAGTGTACTCATCCTTTTATAAATATAACAATGAACTAATCAATTGTGGAATCTAGCTTACTTATAATGGCAATGTTTGACACCTCAAAATTGCCACCAGAGTTAGCAATTAATGGCTGCTCACAAATTGCCAATTTAGGCAATGAAATGTTTCCACTTTTGGCTAATCTAATAGTTTCTAAAACTGAAAACTTTATTAGATTCTTTAAATTGCCAAAAAACACTTTTGGCTACTCAAGATGTTCTCAAAAGCTACAAAATGTGGCAATAAATGTACTCCTCCTTTTATAAAGAGCAATGAGCTAATTGATTATGAGTTCATAGATATAATTCTACCAAAATTGATAATGTGTTGATACCCCAATATTGCCAAATTTAGCAGAATAATATTCCCAACACAAAAACGAAGATATGCAAATTTTGCATAAACCAGAAAATGTATGCTAGATCTATTATAGCAATTTACATTTAACCTTTCATCAGTAGGCAGTCACTATAATTATGTGAATAATTATGGCTGTAGGCCTGTAGCTATAATCAAATGCAGAGTATATTACATACAAATACATTTTAAAGTGTTGCAGCAGCATTACTCAGAAATATGCATCCACACATAGTGCAAGCAATAGTTTTATTTGATCGTACATTTTCTTGATTTTATTGATATGCTACACATGCTGAGTGGGCTTCACATGGTCCCTTCTGAGCCCCATTCACTAACACCAACGTTTCCACAGAAACACTCTCTTCAATTTCTAGAACAAGCAGTGTGATTTTTTTCTAAGTGTATACTGCATGAATTTAAGTTTGACTAGCTATAGAGCCAAAAACATATCTGCACAGTTCATTCACTGTCAACTATGGGTAAATATCCATTCCCCTCTCATTCTTCAAAGTATTTTGTTGCTGCTAAAAATAGTTTTGTCACTGTACATAAGTGTCAGTTTTTGTGAAGATATATGAGACAGACAAACAGTTTGAGTCAAGGCACTAGGTGCATGCTGAAGATCATGCAATGCACTGTAATAGAGTAGTCTACTCTAATAGAGCAGTCATCAAGCCCTTTAATGCCTTTAAGATCAATGAAAGGACCAGGGGTGGATCCAGACTTATGGAAAGGGAAGGGGGGGGGGGGGTCAAAAACGAACTGAGGCACTACATTGTCAAAAAAAAGAAGGTCACAGCCAGCTGACAATAGCTGCCCACCTCACCAACTACGCATTTATAGCTGATAAAGTACATAAAAATCCTTAAATAGGTCACTACACACTGTTCTAATATTGTGACTGTTTTATTAGAGTGACTGCTCTATTAGAGTATCTCGATCTTGATATACTAAAAATTTTTTGGTGGGGGTGAAGAGCCCCCTTTGACCCCCCTGTATCCGCCCCTGGAAAGAACAGTAAACTAATCTCGGCTAACAATTTGTGAAAGTATTTTAATCAAACTGGTTTTGCCACTGTGCTGTAAAATCTTAAAGCTGAACTCGTTTTAGAAAATTTATATAATTTTATTTATTTACTCTTAAGATTACCAGCATACCTTTCCAGCTTCTCCATCAATAAATATTGGAAGTTCCAGGCATTTACACTTCAAATTTCAATTTGTAGACATTTATAGAACTGTTAGCATTAGTTCTACCCTCTCCAGCAACAGGACCTGTTTATGAGCCAATTTATTTACAGTAACTACTCTACAGGCTGATTTCAACATAAGCAGTTCTACCCTGTATATAGATAGGTTAAGGAAGAACACTGTTTTAATGTCAATGTTTATCCATTGTCTTCTTTGGCCACACAATTATAATGTCATTTTATTCTTAGTAATTTATGTAACTAAATGTAATTCTTACTCTTATGCCTGAAATAATTGTCAAATTAAAATTTTTAGGTGGCAATGAATGCAGTGATGGTTACGGATTTTATTGTGATGGTGGAGCTAGATGCCTAAGTTTTTCTGCAGTATGCAGTGGGTATACTTCTTGTTTAGATGGTGCTGATGAAGAAAACTGCTGTAAGACTATTAGCAATAGTAACATATTCAATGCATACTATTGTGCACATCTGTTATTATACACAAATAAGCAAACTTGTGTATAGATTACGTACAGATTAACATTTCCAGTGACTGAGTCATATCATTTTCTTATTCTTATCCTCTTTACCAGTTAGGCACTGGAGGGCGTACACAGAAGTAGAGATGGACCGATACCACTTTTTACCAATACTTCCGATACGAGTATTTGTACTGAAATTATCTGCCGATACCGATACCGATACTAAGCATTGAAGCCTAGACGATTTTATTAAGAAATTTTACTGTTGTGATACATAGCTAGCTATTAAAATATCACGGTAATTATTCAGTTTGATTGGTCTCAGTTCAATCAAGTTTCAGAATATCCATTGTCTAAACAGATTAGGTAATTAATTGCGTGGTAGGCCGATAATTCTACAGTAGCGATTTCCAACCTACCAATTTTTCACACATATTTTTGCTACTTAAATTATACACTTTCAATAAACGTTTCACAAGCTGCCGTTCAAGCAAATGGTAGCCAATGCTTCGTACTTTGTAATGCACTTTACTGGATTAAAATCCATGCGGTATTTATTGAAATACAGCAAATCAAAGTTTGAGAAATAAAAATCCCCATTGGGAGCCCATACAAATAATTGCGTACGTAATTCTAATTGGAAGAATGTGGCACCATAGGTGGCACCTGTGATAGCCGAAGTTTTCGAGTGCTTCCGCGTGAATCTGTTGCTGATGAGGACGAAGAAAGTGGTTCTGAGCAAACCGTATATGCTGATTTCGATTTTTCCATGTGTTTTTTGATTGGAGGATGACTGATGTTGGATTACGATGGAAATATGGCCCTTTTAAAGGTAAATCGCCATCTAACACTGCTCAGAATTCAGCCTTACAATCACCCTGGGCTTCAAGGCATCCTCCTGCATCGATGCAAGTATAGTTTGAAGGTGAGCAGTTTGTTGTCTTGCGCGGAATTGCAAAATAAGGTTCAAGGTTGAGCATAATCTTTTCAAAAGTGGAGACTGGCATGTGATACCAACCTTACATGGCTTCACACTTACCTGTTGTTATATTCTGGTGTATATTTACTGTTGTTTTGATCCATTTTATAGCAGCTTCGATGATTATAATTTTGATCAGAAACTATTTATAATTTCTCTTTGTAGTATAGTGATGTCATTGTGTTATATAATAATTATCATCCTTAGTGCTTACAATGTGACAAATAAAGCTGAGCAATGTCCAACAAATCTATTTTAAAAATAATGTTGCTCTTACATTGTGTTATTGATTGTCATGTTTCCGAAGTATGTGTTAATTGTGACTTGTGATGCCAGTACTTGCCATGTTATAAAATATTACTAGTTAGTTATCCCTGAAAATGCATTAGGTACCAGTGTATACTTAGTATTACACAATACACACAGTTTTATCTGAATCACTTGCTTTATTCATGTAATATTCTGAGTGGTCAGTCTACAAAGAAGTGGTCACTTTTGAGAGGTTTTACTTAGTTCATATGCTGTTCTTCATAAAATAGATACGTGGTGAAAATTTCATGTCGATATTAGTTTCCTATCTAGATTTATGACACTTTGAATATTGTGTTTGGTGCCATGCAATATACATAAAAAGCATTGAAAATGCTGTACACAAAAATCATCACACTGTCAACTTCTTTTCCTTATATCTTTTGATAGGAACCACTGATTGAGGTGGGGTTTGCACTAAAATGACCCTGAAACAATGCACAATATTTGTCATACCAATGAATGTATGAAATAATTATTTAATTTAGTTGGAAATCTCTATCTACAGTGTTTGTTACAGCCTTGCAGCCAAACTTTTTCATTAAAAAGCAAGCCAAGTAGTCAAAACCTTATTCTTTGAGAAGCAACTGCACTGTCATTTAATTACACAGGATTAACGTGCTCTAATATATTAAAATACAAACGGAACAATTGTAGCAACACTTGGAAAAGAGTAACAAAGGTTTTTTTCGCTACTTTACTAGCCCAACTACTCGAAACGTAGCTAGAGATGGTTTAATAGAAGTAGTGAGTATCTACTGGTGGTATCTGAACCTCATACTACCGATACCGATCCGATCTGATCCGATCCGATACTGGTATTGGTCCACCTATACACAGAAGGCAGAGCCTGTATGAGGTGTCATTCAAACTCTGGTGTGTGTTAAAAGTTAAAAAGTGCATCATAATCATTCTTAGGGTATTACAATTTGACACCACAGAGTGGCATACAGAAGCAAGATTTGGTAAGGGGGTACATACCATGGCAGTGGCGGGTCCGGGGGGAGGGGGGCAAGTGCCCTCCTTCAAAAAACATTTAAAACAAGTTGATGTTGTGCTACTTCTAAAAACCATGCACCGTGCAGCTAGCTAACTTAGGCCATACCTATTTGAAAAGTTGTTGCTCGGACCCGACCGGCCCTCTTTTAATCAAAGACCAAAAAACCTCATGTGATTAACAATCACGTGATGTTGGCGGACTTGTAGCTGAAATGGCGGCTAATGTGTGGTTATCTGTTATAGCTGTTGTGTACTCTCGTACAATTCGTTGTCAACAATGGAATGGTTTTTTTTTTAATATGAACATTTTTAAAATTTTTTTTCGACCTACAAACCCTAACTTTTCCTTTAAAAAATCCAAGCAACAATTTTTCAAATAGGTATGGCCTTACCTGGAATTAATCAATGTTACTATGAATTAACCAACTATGTATTACTATTTTACAATAGGGTAGTTTATTATTAGCTACTTCTCGTATTTCATAATTCATGAAATTTTTGTAATTTGTTCAATTACGTTGCTATGCACTGCTAAGGATTATGATCATGATTTGATCATGATTATGATAATTGGAAGGTAGCAAAATGCTGATTACATCCAATGAAGAAAAAAAGAGCTATAAAAATGGTTTTGGGATATTTACAGATAACTAGCTAGAGTGTGTCACAGCATTTATTACAAAGTCTTTGTCATAGCATAAGGAGGGTGGATTGTTCCATTCTTTAATAGTTCTGTAAAAATAATTCATTTGGTATTAGATTTTGGTGGTGTTGGCTGCTGGCAGTATGAGTCTGAGTGGGTGGTATTGTCTTGTGCTTGTGGATTGTGGCAGAAAGTAATTGGGTATTTGAATGCGCGAGGGGAATCGCTTGTTAAACTAACTGCTTTCACCAATATATTACGCACAGAAATATCTTCTAAACTGTTTTATAGTTTGACTATCATGTTTTTCCCTCAAATTTTCTCGACAAAGCCTCAAAGCTGCTCTTCATTTTCCTTCGCGTACATAACGGATACGCCCCCTTTCAACTCGAAGCAATAAGCTATTCCTAGTAGCGTACGAGGCCTGCAACGTTGTTTTTCAGTTGTTAAACGCCTGAAAACCTCAAAGGGAAGGTAGTTTACAAAATCTGAGGAAAGTCGCCACACCCGTATTTCAATGCGCCGAAAAGAACCACCTCAGAGCAAAGTTCACCTTTACAGAAGTTTAATACAGACTTCGTTTCGCTTTTATGTAAAAGCTGCTTCTACTATTGTTTAACGATTGTGCTCACGTGGGTGCGTACATATGTAGATAGGCACACACACTCACACACTCACACTCACACACACATACACACACACACAAACACTTTTATGAAAACTATTTCAGTAAACCAGGCACGCGCCTGTTTTAACAAGATCAAGATACTCTAATAGAGCAGTTAGTTAAATACTCTAATAGAACAGTCACCACACAAAACACTATTAATCCTCCATAGTTGCTGAGTATGAAAACTAGCAATCCCATTAATGGGAACATTTAGCCTGCTAAGAACATTTTGTGAATGAAATGCACATGGTCTTGTGTATGCCATATAATATTCTTTAGGCTAATAAAATATAGTTAGGTAACTGAACTACTGACTGTCACTTATCTACAACTCTTAGTCCACTTAGAAAGTAGTATTATTAAGATAATTGTACTAGCAATAGCATGGGTAGCAATGAAATTTGGGATAACTACCACAAGTGTTGCACTGAAAATGGGTAAAAATTCATGAGGCAAAGCCGAGTGAAATTTCCATTTTCAATGCAACAAGAGTGGTATATGGATCATGGAGCAGGGGGTCTGCCCCCAGAAACTAAAGCTATGTCATATGTTTCAGGACTGAAAATTAAATGTATTAAGTGGTTTTCTGACTAATACCATACCTGTTTCAATGCCCATACAAAGTCTCAATAGTAGCAGTGAAATTTATCCAATATTTTACTGGTAGCAGTGAAAAAGTTGTAGTTGCAATTTCATTGGCTAGAATTTATGTTAACACTAATGCACAGCATGTGTATACGCAGCGAGTATGGTGTTAACTGGGAATAGCATAGCACTGAAATTTGGGATAAATTCCTACTACCCTGGTGCACCCCCATTTCCAAACCATGGATCCGCCCCTGCATGGAACCGTTCTTGTTAAATATACTGGACACCTCTTAGGTGTCCCGTATTTTGGTGTCCTCATAGGTGTCCCGTATAATTTGGTGTCCCGCACGGAACACCTCATAGGTGTCTTTATCCTTGCTTGTCCCGACCCTTGCATTGATATACTGGCTGTCAGACAAATTTGTAAAAACATTTCATAGGCACTACAAGCAATGTATGGCAGTGGTTGGTGATAACGTTATGTTGTGTTTGTGGAATGTGTGTTATTCTATTTTGCCTTATCTTGTTGCAGTATCCAAGCCATGTCCTTATGATGGTGACTTCAAATGCAATGATACTGGAGTATGCCTGAGATCAACTGATGTGTGTGATGGATACTCTGAATGTCAAAACCGATATCGATCTGATTCAGATTATGATGAACATAACTGTGGTATGTTTGTTAATTCTCTTACAGAAATGCATTCAAGAGAGATTAAATTCTGTATTTATTACATCAATTGTAATCCTTTGCAATAATATACAGAGTAGAGGTGTACACTTCAGATGTGTATAAGAAAAGAGGCAGCTCCCGGGGGTTTCCAAAAATTGATCAAGTAAAATTGAGACACCCTAGTACAGTAGTCACCCTTATAGAGCATACAGTTATTCTAGTACTGTAGTCAAGGATAACTGACACAGAACTATTTGATACACTGCGTAAATCACTTTCAAACTAAGCTTCAAAGGGTACGTATATATATATATATATATATATATACCATAACAAAAATTTCACTAGGGGATATAATATTTTAGGCTTCCAGATCAACTATGTACACACAGTAGCATGCTTTGTGTATAGTGTGATTCTCACACTAAGATAATGCATTCCTTTCTGTATAGTTTTATATAGCAAACTATGTAGCTAGGCCCTGGCGTAACAACATCTTTTTTGTTTAGAAGAATTTCTTTTCTTAGCATGTAGGGAATACAGTACATAGAAATTCTATTACAAACATTCATTGGGTAAATTCTAGCCAATGAACAAGGCCTTGAAGCCATAGAAATTCTATTACAAAACATGCCCTTTAAATGACTTCAAGGTTGATAGTAAACGATAAGTAATGGTTGGGCAACATATAGCTAATAATTTGAAAAATGACTTGGCATACAGACCATTCTGTCTCTTTGCCAAGATTAAATACAACAACAACAACAACAACGATTATAACAAGGGCTTTGTGGTAATTATTATTGCTGTATAAACAGCTCCTATTTCTGGATAATACTACTTGCTTCCTATCTAACTACATGCATGTGATAAAATAAATAGCCACACCTTGTTGTACATTATAGGATTCTATATCAAAGCTCTTCGGAGTGTTGCTTCACTAATATAATCTAATGCATGCACCTCATCTCTGCATGCCATAGTACACCATACAGAAGTAACAGAACAAAAAACTAGAAGGGAAGTTAATTTTTGACTATAGTATTAATGTAGTGAACAAGATGATCAAATTTAACCTTTCATTTAAAATCCTCCATGTAAATTCTTCATAATCTATGAATATAATTGTAAAATACTTATCCAGTAATTGAACGTTCTTATGTTGTCATGAAAGTAGTTTGTGACCCAATTTTAGAAAATTTTCTTAATGTCACATTTGACAACTCAAATATTAAATTTACGACCAAACTTAAGTATTCCAAGCAATTAATCAGCTTTACAATGATTACAATTGTTAGTCAGTAAACCTTGAATTACTACAAATTCTGAGAAATAATTAATCTAACAGGTGCCAAACTGTCTTAATGATAACACAGTGAATTATAAATTTCGAATTATTTCGCATGTGAAATTAAGACTGGTTTTCCAAAATCAGGTCACATTTAAGTAGAGTACAGCATAGGATAATTTTATACCTTTTCATGGCTTGTGAAATTTTATTTTAAACTAGTAGAGGTGTTTATAATGATTTCAGCAAAGTTTAAAATTTTTACCATGCTGTTTTCATGATATCTCATAGGCACATAAAAGCATTGTCAAGATTTAATAATATTTTACTGTATTATTTAAAATATTATAGTAGTGTATTCATGTACTATCTCTAGATTTCACACATGGGTATCCACAGAAATAAGTACATAAATACTGCATCATACTTTTTTGTAGTATCCAAGCCGTGTCCTTATGATGGTGACTTCAAATGCAATGATACTGGAGTATGTATAAGATCAACTGATGTGTGTGATGGATACTCTGAATGTCAAAGCCGATATCGATCTGATTCAGATTATGATGAACAAAACTGTGGTATGTACACTATAGGTAAACCATGAAGCATGAATTTGAAAGTGCCTTAAGCATCAAATTGTAAGCTTGCTTAATAAGTACAATTGTTATACTGTAAATCTGCCAGTGAAAATTAAAAGTCAACATGCTCTAATAAAGCACTCAACAATGCACCCAAGACAGTGCGCATATGTATATTAATTAAATATTTGTGATGCAGCCCAAAGATATTTAATATCTTTTTTCAATAATAGTACTGTACTGTTTTAATAGTTACAGCTAAATGATGTTGTTATCCACCAAGAAAGTACAACCATCATGGACTAGTAGTGGTGACTAACAATATTATGTGAGAATTACTGCATGCTGTATGCTAATTTTAAAATGCAGCAATTCTGTCTAAATTTAATCGCAGAAGCAAATCGAATCCTATGGACCAGGGAGCATATAACTCCATAAACAGCAAATTCAAACATAGCTGCTGTGTAATAAGTAACCTTTACAGTTTCCTAATTAGGATATTATACAGTGGTGCATGCTCAAGTACATCATGCTTCCACTGCAACAAAGTGAAGCTATGGAAACGAAATTCAATGGCATGATGGAAGAATAGTAGCACAGGCCGAGCAGGACAGTCTTTCTACAGTTGTTATTCAAGCAAAAGTACTCCACTTGACTATTCCAAGCTTTACATTTGACTCTATGATCTTTCTATTGAAGCAGCTTTGCTACCTTCACACAAGATTATTGAATAGCAGCCAATTCAGTGTATTCCTGTTGCGCATAACAATGATGTAACCAATTATATACATTGTAATGCACCTATCAATGTCATGCCCAATCACCCACCCTGGGTTAGGGAATATAGAGAATTTGGAAAAGTCTAGTGTCAAATTCCCCTGTACTGGGGAAGCTTGTCAAAACCCTCACTATGTCCCCACCTCAGTAGAGGGATTTCTATGGGGATTTATTTACCTATTAAAATAATAATTGGCTCAGCAAACTGTTACCTTCAAAAGTCCCACGGGTGGAGCAAGTATAGACGTAAAATCTCCAGTATGTGTACGGGGACCCCCAGGGGTGTGGGGTGGGACATGACATTGATTATACATAGCACTGGACGCCATGTTTGAATTTTGCCTATAGCCGAGTGTTGGTAGTGTATGGAGTTACATGCTTCCCTGTGTCCATAGGATTCAATGAGCTCCTGTTAATCACAATGGACTAGTACCTCTTGTCATTGTTGTTTTTGCCCTAAGTCTGCAAAGTTGCTATTTTATTGTAAAGAGAAAGGACTGTGGAGCAAGCCAATTAAACAGTGGAAGGACAATTTTGGCATTAAAAGTTGCACATAACAGTTATAAGCATATACAGTACAGTAACAGACATGCATGTCATTCTGGGTCATCTCAGAGCATACCCAATAAAAAGAAGCACTGATATATATTTCTGCTATTGATGCAGTTTTAATATGATAGTTACTGACAGCTTTAATTCTATCAAGTGGTTGACTGCTTTATTACAGTATTATCAAAGCATCAAAAATTACTTTGTAATTAGTGCATGGTCTATGCAGTAGTATTTTTTGTATGCAAACCAATATAGGAAAGCATAGGAATTAAGACAGTTCTAGTCTGAAAAAAGGTTTCATTTGCACAATGCACAGGTTAGTCATACAAATTCCCAAAATAAGACTTTGGTTTCATAGGCAATGTGACAATAATTTCTAGCCTAAAAGTAATGATTAGGTTATGTGCTTAAAAATACTGTATCTTCATATTTCATAATTATGTAGATACAAGGCCATGCCCTTATAATGGTGATCATCGATGTGGGGATAATAAATGCATCAAATTGAAATATGTTTGCGATGGAAGCAGGCAATGCAGAGATGGGTCAGATGAATTCAACTGTAGTAAGTGCATTTATTGTTTTACATATATCAGCCAATTGCATCTTTTCACGTGTGTACATACACCATAGGGCTGTACAGATACTGATATTATGTCGATATTGGTACCAATATTACAAGTATCGGTCAATTGCAAGCCTACATATATAGTATATGTATACCAGTAATAGTACTTTAAGTACTATTAAAAGCTCTCTACGTGCACAAGTGACTTTGTAGACAAGTGGTAAGATTCTTGACAGCTATGAAATAGCCTGGGTTCAATTCTCGAAGTATTCAAACAATCTTTTGTTTTGAGGTATTTCATACCATGTTTTTGGTGATACAGTTTCAATCTATGGTACAGCTTGACCTCTTGCACTGACCAAAAACAGACACGTTTGGATTAAACCACTATGTGAACAATCATTGGTTGGGATTTAAAAAAAATTCAACACAGCCATAGTGATTATGCTGTATAGTTTTATTACCTAAACCAAAACGGCCAAGCTGTAAAAAAAGAGTGCGGCCCCCAAAAAGGCCAGGATGAATTCACCTGAATTGTCGTAATTAATTTTTTTTCCATTAACCTACCATCACAGCCATTTCTTGGCTGCCACCTTAGATTTCACATCTTTTATCATCCTGGCCTTTTTGGGGGCCGCACTCTTTTTTTACAGCTTGGCTGTTTTGGTTTAGATATCACTTCTTTTTGTATTGCAAGCCACAAAGCTGACCACTAACTGGCTTTGGTGCTTCCTTCTAACTAGTTTTTTTTTCTTTTCTGCAGGAATTGTGGAACAAAGGAAGGAATGTTGTGTACAGTTTTTTGTCTGATTAAAAATATTTGTATATTTAACAATGAAAGATAATCATACTGTAGGTAATAAGGTGACTTCTTATACATAACTGAACTATAGCTGAAACTTCCATTGTTTGTAGCTGAACTCTCTACATGGTATTTGTTTCCAACACATATTTCTACAGGGTGATTTGTTTGTAGCTGATCCCTATAAGGTAACTTGTATCTAGCTGATATCTCTACAGAGTGACTTGTTTGTAGCTGAACTCTCTACAAGGTGATTTGTTTGCAGCTGAACGCTCTACAGGATGGTTTTTTGTAGCTGAACTCTCTACAAGGCGACTTCTTCTAGCTGATGTCTCTACAGGGCGATTTGTTTGTAGCTGAATTCTCCACAGGGTGATCTGTTTGCAGCTGAACTCTCTACATGATGGTTTCTTGTAGCCAAACTCTATGCAGGGTGATGTGGTTGTAGCTGAACTCTCTCCAGGGTGACTCTCTACAGGATGGTTTCTTTGTAGCTGAACTCTCTGCAAGGTGATTTCTTTTAGCTGATCTCTCTACAATGTAACTTCTTGTAGCTGATCTCTCTACTGGGTGACTTGTGTCTAGTTGTACACTCTACAATGTGATTTGTTTGTAGCTGAATACTCTACAGGGTGATTTTTTGTAGCCAAACTCTCTGCAGGGTGATATTTTTGCAGCTTAATTTCTACAGGATGGTTTCTTTGTAGCTGATGTCTCTACAGGTGACTTGTTTATAGCTGATCTCTCTACAGGATGATTTCTTTGTAACTGAACTCTCTACAGGATGATTTTTTTCTAGCTGAACTCTTTCTAAGGTGATCACTTCACAGCTGAACCCTGGCTTCTTCTGTCTGATCTCTCTACAGTGTGATTTGTTTGTAGCTGAACTCTCTACAAGGTGACGTTTTCTAGCTGAGCTCTCTCTTATTTCTAGTTGATCTCTCTACAGAGTAACTTGTTAGTAAAGCTGAAGTCTTTACATGGTGGATTTTGGTTGTTAAACTGAAGACTTGTTTGTAGCAGAACTTCTAGAGAGTAAATTGTTTGGATCTGAACTTTCTACAGGGTGCATGACTTTTTTATAGCTGAACTCTCTTCAGTGTGACTTGTAATGTTCTGAATCACTACAGCCATATATTTGTAGCTGAACTCTCTATAGGGTGACTTGCTTCCTGCTGAACTACCTATAAGATTAAATGTTTGCAGCTGAACTCCCTTCAAAATAATTTGTAATGTAATAGAATTCTATAATGGAGTAAATAAATTAGCTGAATGTTCTATTAGGGTGACTGTTCTATTAGGGTGACTGTCCTATTAGGGTGACTGTTCTATTAGAGTATCTCGACCTCGCATTTGCTACACGGAGTTGACTTTCGAATCATAATTCAGTAGTTTGTAATCCAATTCTTCTGTACTACTGCAAGGACTTTCTATATTCCAGCTGCACACCGATTTTCAGCTCATTGCTGTAAGCGGTTTGCCTAGTAGTAGGCGTAAAAACTAATACCTTTTTATTCATAAAAATTGAGGTCACCAAAAAAATCGCCCAATCACCTAATTGTGACACAGGTTGGCTTTTGTGTCATATCTCCATGGTCTTTGTCTCGATTCCTTTCAAACCACCAAAAGCAGGGTTGGCAATGAAAAAAATCCACCCTCTTTGGATTAACTTGTAACTCGGGGGATGGAGCCTACCAATGGTCTAGTTTTAAATGGTGGGTTCGGTTGTGACCAAATGCCTTCCATTCGGTATGTAGCCGTGTCGTAAATTTTGATTTCAGCTCATTTTTATAAAAATGGGCAGGAACATCTAGAATGTTGTCCATTGCTATTTTAGGTTATTGGGCGAGGTGCTCTACAAAATACACTTGTTTAAAAGGTGATTCGCTGTACTTCAATTTTCACTAAAACGGCACTTGACGAGTCTGCAATGAAAAATAAACCAACTGAAACTCATTTAACGAAGTCCAAGGTTGGTTTAATAACTCTCACGCACCTTTTTGGACCTTATTAAGTGGAGATTTACAGTGCCTTACGTGCCAACGCAAACTGATGCCCTCGATCTCTCACGCTATGATTTAGAAACTCACAGCATCTGTTTCACCTAGAATACCGGAGCATCCGTTTTCTATAGCATAGTGACTAGCGTTGAAACCCGGTCGAGTCATCCGGGTAGGGTCATCCGGGTCACATTTTCTCCGGGTCCGACCCGGTTTACAAATTATTCGGGTCTGACCCGGATTGGATCACGTGAGAAACGAAATTGTTCGTTTCACGACGTGGAAACTTATAAACGTTATCGTGTAGCTCTTTCGTGAGCCACGCCCACTTATCGCATTACAAACATACGCTAAGCCACGCCCATTTATTAGTAAGTGCAGTATGTAGCATGAAACTGAGGGTATCTATGGTGAGGGGTAGCTATTGTCAGTAGGTGCTGACTTTTTTTGTTTTGGTTGCTTACAGCTAGGCTGAAGTTGCAATATTTACTACACGAATTGAACGCTCAAAACGTAGTCTCGTTCGCTCGCTCAAGACTAGCCGAAACATAGCTCTTATCGCATGCCTTGGCTTTAATTAATCCGGGTCAGTGGGTCATCCGGGTCAGCAGTAGTGACCCGGTTTCAACGCTGATAGTGACCACCATGTAATGCGCCATCCATGGAAACATTGAAGTGCTCTAAACAGCTTCGCTGATGCTGCTGCCCATTTTTATTTAAAAACCTGAAAGTCGCGAAAATTTAAAATGCGCACTACAGTACAACACAGCAAGGGGGATCACTGGATTATTACCCTATGGTTTTAATGTAAACTTGGGTAGGATTGATCACCCAGAGTTGGAGGAGAAACTATAGAAGTTGATTTTTTCATTGTCTACCCTACGCATAAGGCACCCCCTATGATGGTTTCTCCATCTACATAGCAATTTTCAACTCATTCCATAAAGCGGTTTACCCTGTAGGCGTGACAAGCATTTGACAGCGTCCCACATACTAGACTTTTATTGAAACTTCAAGCATATGGAATTAATGGTCAACTTATGAGCTGGTTCAAAAGTTTTCTTATGGGTCGACGTCAATGTGTTAAAATTAATGGTGTCTTGTCATCTTGGATACAGGTTTCCAGCGGTGTCCCACAAGGTTCAATACTTGGTCCGTTATTGTTTTCTCTATATGTTAACGAACTGCCGTCACTTGTCTCCAGTCAGTTACTGATGTTTGCAGATGATATAAAGCTCTATCGTACCATCTGTTCTTCTGAAGACTGCCTTGTACTGCAAAATGACATAAATATCTTGCTTGACTGGTCAAAACGTTGGTTATTATCTTTTAATATTTTAAAATGCAAGGTCTTACATATTGGCAATGCTCCATACACCAACAATTATACTATAGCAGGAATCCAGCTGGAGCTATTGGACAACATTCGAGATCTTGGCATACAAATTGACTCAAAATTAAAATTTCACATTCACACAGATATGGTAGTTAAAAAGGCCTACCGGATTCTAGGTCTCATCTGTAAATCATTTGAGTGTAAGGACTCTGATGTCATGGTAAAACTATATAAAACACTTGTCCGCCCAATTGTTGAATATAACAATGTCATATGGGGACCTTCTTACACACTTGACAATCAAAAACTTGAAAGAATGCAGCGTAAAGCAACCATAATGATTCCATCTATCAACCATTTATCATACTACGACAGATTAAGACATCTAAACATACCATCTTTACAACACCGTAGACGAAGGGGTGATTTGATATATTTGTACCAAATTCTCAAAGGCAGTTATGATATAGAAAATCATTTATTTACCCCATCCACTTCTACTGTAACAAGAGGTCACACAAGGAAATTATTCAAACATCACACTAATTCATATACAAGATCTAATTTTTATAGTAACAGAGTAATCAATGACTGGAATTCATTACCCCAATCTATTGTTGATTCTCCTTCTGTCAATGATTTTAAAACACTGCTGGACAGACACTACAGTAATTGCTTATTTGATTTTGTATAGTAATTAGAATAGCTAAGTACATAATAATTATTAATTTTGTTATGGATGTACAGGCATAAGCCTTTATCCTTAAAATACAAATACAAATACAACAAATCGATCTTGTTTTACGCAAATAATCGGTCATAACTCCCGAACCATCATCGGATTTGCACCAAAATTGATGCTAGGATTTGCCTTTGGACTCCCTTTCTGTGTGCCAAATTTCAAGGCGATCGCAGTACGCGTGTGCGTTTTATAGCAATTATTGCAAGTGTGTGAAAACACGAAAAAAATTATTTATTTTTTTTACAAACAGAAAAAATCGAAATTTTGGCAACTAGTATCTCGGAAATGGCTGGCGCGATTTCCTTCAAAGTCGGTATGTAGACTCCCCTGGCTGGTGGGCAACTTTGTAGCAAATTTGGTTCCAATTGGATAAGGGAATACCGAGGTACAAAAGTGTGAAAATGACGTTTTCTTTCTTCCTGTCAATATACCCACGGCGTGGCGCGCTGGCTTCTTAGGCCGCACAACACATATCGTGTGTCTTGATCACAATAATACAAATCAGTTACACTTTCAAGTATCGGCTGAATATTTAACATTGGTTTATTTGAAAACTTGTATAGGAAATAGATTAAAATATTGGATATTGGTATCAACTGCAAAATGTGGTATCGGTACAGCTCTAACACACTATTCATGCAGTGCATAACTGTATAACATACATACTCTGTCTTATGTATGCGTCAGTGTACAGAACGTATAATTATGCATAATATATGCTTAATTTTTGAGAAGTAATGGTGGATAAGTGTGCTATTTACATATACAATGATGAAATAATTTTATTTGCATAATTTTTGTGAATGTACAATGTAACATCTGAAATATCAAGACACACGATAGTGTGTCGTGCGGCCCAAGAAGCCGGCGCGCCACACCGTGAGTATATTAACAGGTAGAAAGAAAACGCAATTTTCACACCTATGTAGCTCTGTGATCCCTTATCCGATTGGAACCAAATTTGCTAGAGACATGCCGCCCAGTTAGGGGAGTCTACATACCAAATTTGAAGAAAATCGCTCTAGCCATTTCCGAGATACGAGCGAACAAAATTTCGTTTTAATTTCTTCGTTTTTTCTTCTTCATCTTCTTCATTTCGCACACTTCGAAAATTTCGCCATAAAACACGAATGCGTGCTCGGATTGGGCTGAAATTTGGTACACTTAAAGGGCTCATTAAGGCGGATCTCCGTACCAACTTTGGTAGGAATCCGATGAACATTCACGGAGTTATGACCGATTATTTGCGTAAAATAAGGTCGAAGGTCTGTCACGCCTACAGGATAAACCCCTTGGAGGAATCAGTTGAAAATTGATATGTAGATGGAGCAACCATCGTAGGAGTGCCTTTTTGTGGTTTGAAAGGAATCGAGATAAAGACCATGGAGATATGACACAAAACCCAACCTGTGTCAAAATTACGCAATCGATTTTTATGAATAAAAAAATTATTAGTTTTCGTGTCTACCAGACAAACCGCTTAGAGCAACGAGCTGAAAATCTGTATGTAGCTGGAATAATCATCATAGAAAGTTCTTGCAGTAGTACAGAAGAATCGGATTGCAAATTACTGAGTTATGATTCGAAAGGCAACTACGTGCAGCAAATGCGAGATCGAGATACTCTAATAGAACAGTCACCCTAATAAAGCATTCAATTGCATGTATAATTTACTCAGTTATATTACATTGCAAGTTATTCTGTAGGGAATTCAGCTACAAACAAGTCACCCTGTAGTCAGATCAGCTAGAAGAAGGTACCTAATAGAGAGTTCATCTACAAAGAAGCCATCATGTAGAGAGTTCAGCTCAAATAAATCACCCTGTAGAGAATTCAGCTACAAACAAATTGCCCTGTAGAGAGATCAGCTAGAAGAAGTTACCTTGTAGAGAGTTCAGTTACAATCATGCAAAGAGTTTAGCTGCAAACAAATCACCCAGTAGAAAGTTCCGCTATGAACAGATCCACTATAGAGAGTTCAGTTAGAAACAAGTCATCCTGTAGAGAGATCAGCTAGAAGAAGTCACATTGTAGAGAGTTCAGTTACAAAGAAACAATCATGCAAAGAGTTTAGCTGCAAACAAATCACCCAGTAGAAAGTTCCGCTATGAACAGATCACACTGTAAAGAGTTCAGTTAGAAACAAGTCATCCTGTAGATAGATCAGCTAGAAGAAGTCACTTTGTAGAGAGTTCGGCTACAAAGAAACCACCGTGTAAGAGAGTTCAGTTGCAAACAAACCACTCTGTACAGACTTCAGCTACGAACAGATCACCCTGTAGAGAGATCAGCTAGAAACAAGTCATCCTGTAGAGAGTTCAGCTAGAAGAAGTTACATTGTAGAGAGTTCAGCTACAAAGAAACTACCATGTAGAGAGTTCAGCTGCAAACAAATCGCCCTGTAGAGAATTCAGCTACAAACAAATCATCCTGTAGAAAGAAGAAGTTACCTTGTAGAGAGTTCAGCTGCAAACAAATCAACTGTAGAGAGTTCAGCTAGGAAAAAGTCACCCTGTACAGAGATCAGCTAGAAACAAGTCATCCTGTAGAGAGTTCAGCTAGAAGAAGTTACATTGTAGAGAGTTCAGCTACAAAGAAACTACCATGTAGAGAGTTCAGCTGCAAACAAATCGCCCTGTAGAGAATTCAGCTACAAACAAATCATCCTGTAGAAAGAAGAAGTTACCTTGTAGAGAGTTCAGCTACAAACAAATCACCATGTAGAGAGTTCAGCTAGAAACAAGTCACCCTGTAGAGAGATCAGCTAGAAACAAGTCACCTGTAGAGAGTTCAGCTAGAAGAAGTTACATTGCAGAGAGTTCAGCTACAAAGAAACTACCATGTAGAGAGCTCAGCAGCAAACAAATCACGCTGTAGAGAATTCAGCTACAAACAAATCACCCTGTAGAAAGATCAGCTAGAAGAAGTTACCTTGTAGAGAGTTCAGCTACAAACAAATCACCCTGTAGAGGGTTCAGCTACAAACATGTCACCCTGTAGAGAGTTCAGCTAGAAGAAGTTACATTGTAGAGAGTTCAGCTACAAAGAAACCACCATGTAAGAGAGTTCAGCTGCAAACAAATCACCTGTAGAGAGTTCAGCTAGGAACAAGTCACCCTGTACAGAGATCAGCTAGAAACAAGTCATCCTGTAGAGAGTTCAGCTAGAAGAAGTTACATTGTAGAGAGTTCAGCTACAAAGAAACTACCATGTAGAGAGTTCAGCTGCAAACAGATCACCCTGTAGAGAATTCAGCTACAAACAAATCACCCTGTAGAAAGAAGAAGTTACCTTGTAGAGAGTTCAGCTACAAACAAATCACCATGTAGAGAGTTCAGCTAGAAACAAGTCACCCTGTAGAGAGATCAGCTAGAAACAAGTCACCTGTAGAGAGTTCAGCTAGACGAAGTTACATTGTAGAGAGTTCAGCTACAAAGAAACTACCATGTAGAGAGCTCAGCAGCAAACAAATCACGCTGTAGAGAGTTCAGCTACAAACAAATCACCCTGTAGAGGGTTCAGCTACAAACAAGTCACCCTGTAGAGAGTTCAGCTAGAAGAAGTTACATTGTAGAGAGTTCAGATGCAAAGAAACTACCATGTACAGAGTTCAGCTGCAAACAAATTGCCCTGTAGAGAATTCAGCTACAGACAAATCACCTTCTAGAAAGATCAGCTAGAAGAAGTTACCTTGTAGAGAGTTCAGCTACAAACAAATCACCCTGTAGAGAGTTCAGCTAGAAACAAGTCACCCTGTAGAGAGATCAGCTAGAAACAAGTCACCATGTAGAGAGTTCAGCTAGAAGAAGTTACATTGTAGAGAGTTCAGCTACAAAGAAACTACCATGTACAGAGTTCAGCTGCAAACAAATTGCCCTGTAGAGAGATCAGCTAGAAGAAGTTACATTGTAGAGAGTTCAGCTACAAAGAAACTACCATGTAGAGAGTTCAGCTGCAAACAAATTGCCCTGTAGAGGATTCAGCTACAAACAAATCACCCTGTAGAAAGATCAGCTAGAAGAAGTTACCCTGTAGAGAATTCAGCTACAAACAAATTACCCTGTAGAAAGATCAGCTAGAAGAAGTTACCTTGTAGAGAGTTCAGCTACAAACAAATCACCCTGTAGAGAGTTCAGCTACAAACAAGTCATCCGGTAGAGAGATCAGCTAGAAGGATCACCTTGCAGAGAGGTCAGCTACAAAGAAATCACCCTACTTCATCTTTTCTTCTTCCTGTAGTAAAGAAAAAATGACAGGTTAAAATCCCTAAAGCCGGCCATAGGCCGGCTTTGGGGTATACAAATACAAAAAGAAGTGAAATCTAATCCAAAACAGCCAAGCTGTAAAAAAAGAGTGCGGCCCTGAGAAAGGCTATGGTGAAAAAAGATGTGAAATCCAAGGTGGCGGCCAAGAAATGGCTGTGATGGTAGGTTAATGGTAAAAATTTTAATAACAACAATTCAGGTGAATTTGGTGCCGCTTGGTCTTGGCACAAAATTCACCTGAATTGTCGTTATTAAAATTTTTACCATTAACCTACCATCACAGCCATTTCTTGGCCGCCACCTTGGATTTCACATCTTTTTTCACCATAGCCTTTCTCAGGGCCGCACTCTTTTTTTACAGCTTGGCTGTTTTGGATTAGATAATATTATTATGAAGTACTTACGGTAGAATCTATAATAGTCCCTACAGTAGAAAGTTAGTATGTATATAGTACGTATGTACTTTCTTGTGAAAATGCATGCCATGGAAAAAACATAATAGGCATCTAAAAGTCAGTAACTCTAATGGAGTACTCATATGTTACTATTTTATTACAGTATATCAAATGTGTGCTCAAAAATCAGCCATTATATCTATTGGCAACAACATTAATCACAATGCAATAAGTTTGTCTGTACCCACAATCAGCCTCATTGATAGTACAAACTCTGGGACTACTGTATATAACAAGGTGGTGTTAATGAGAGCAAATACACCTTAGCAGAGTAATCGTGATAATTGTAAATTTTGAGGATGAAAGTTTGCTGTCATTTTTAGTGGTTAAAATGTCACCAAATTTTAAATTAGCATTTAGCATGCTAACCACAGTGACCACGATGTATCACATAGTGAATCTTTTGAGGGAAAAACTTTCCTCTTCAAAATTTGCAGTTCAATCAAAATGGCATTGTTTGAGTAATATTAAGGTCCTGAAGAAGTAATGAAAATTTCCCACATAAAATTTTGGATGGTGATAATTCATAAAAAAAATCGTTCCCTTGTAAAAAGCTATGTGGTAATCCTGCACACAAAAGTCCATATTTTCATCCAAAAAATGACTATGTCCCTTAGACAACATGAGTCTGCTGACCAAATAGTACATTACATAATGTAAGTTAAACTGGCTATACTGTTTTTAGTTAGCACAATGTCATCACATAAATCTTCAATATGAACAATAATTTATTTTACTTATTAGGTTCAGTTGATTGTCCATATGATGGGGATTTTCGTTGTCATTCTGATGGAGTATGTATTAGATCATATCAAGTGTGTAATGGTTTAAGTCACTGTAGAGACCAATCAGATGAAGAAAATTGTAGTGAGTTGTTGTTATTATTTATGTACATAATATTTAATTTGTGCCAGTTCAATTATTAATTGAGTCGCTACATTATAATGTCTTATGAATGCTTATGAATGTAGCGAAACAATTAAACTCAGCATAATAAGTGTTAATAATATGTGCATATATATATATATATATATCTAATCCAAAACAGCAAAGCTGTAAAAAAAGTGTGTGGCCCTCAAAAAGGCTATGGTGAAAAAAGATGTGAAATCCAAGGTGGCGGCCAAGAAATGGCTGTGATGGTAGGTTAATGGTAAAAATTTTAATAATAACAATTCAGCTGAATTTTGTGAAGCGGCACAAAATTCTCCTGAATTGTCATTATTAAAATTTTTACCATTAACCTACCATCACAGCCATTTCTTGGCCGCCACCTTGGATTTCACATCTTTTTTCATCATAGCCTTTTTGAGGGCCGTACACTTTTTTTACAGCTTTGCTGTTTTGGATTAGATTTCATTTCTTTTTGTATTTGTATACCAAAAGCCGGCCTATGGCCGGCTTTGGGACTTTTTTAACCTATCTTTTTTCTTTACTACAGGAAGAAGAAAAGATGAAGTAGATGTACTTCAAATATTTTACCAGTAAATGTACAAATTATATATATACAATACATAATATTATATTGATTACAGAAATCTCCATGGTGGTTCTTTGTAACTGAACACTCTACAAGGTGACTTCTTCTAGATGCTCTCTATACAGGGTGATTTGTTTGTAGCTGAATTCTGTACAGGTGATTTCTTTGCAGCTGAGCTCTTTACAGAATGGTTTCTTTGTAGCTGAACCCTCTACAAGGTAACTTCTTCTAACTGATCTTTCTACAGGGCAATTTGTTTGTAACTGAATTTTCTACAGGGTGATTTTTTTGCAGCTGAATTCTCTACATGGTGGTTTCTTTGTAGCTGAACTCTCTACAAGGTAATTTCTTCTAGCTGATCTCTCTACAAGGAGATTTGTTTGTAGCTTAACTATCTACAAGGTAACTTCTTATAGCTGATCTCTCTATAGGGTGATTTGTTCGTAGCTGAATTCTGCACAGGTGATTTGTTTGCAGCTGAGCGCTTTACTGGTTTCTTTGTAGCTGAACTCTCTACAAGGTAACTTCTTCTAACTGATCTTTCTACAGGGTGATTTGTTTGTAGCTGAACTATCTACAAGGTAATTCCTTCTAGCTGATCTCTCTACAGGGTGATTTGTTTGTAGCTGAATTCTGTACAGGTGATTTGTTTGCACCTGAGCTCTTTACAGAATGGTTTCTCTATAGCTGAACCCTCTACAAGGTAACTTTTCTAGCTGATGTCTTTACAAGGTCACTAGTTTGTAGCTGAACTCTCTTACATGGTGGTTTCCTTGTAACTGAACTTTCTACAAGGTGACGTCTTCTAGCTGATCTTTCTACAGGGTGATTTGTTTGTAGCTGAACTCTCTACGTGATGGTTTCTTTGTAGCTGAACTCTCTGCAAGGTAACTTCTTCTATTGATCTCTCTACAGGGCAATTTTTTTTGTAGCTGAACTCTCTACATGGTGGTTTCTTTGTAGCTGAACTCTACAAGGTGATTTCTTCTAGCTGAACTATCTCTTTCCATAGTTGCATGAACTCCCTACAAGGTAACTTCTTCTAGCTGATCTCTCTACAGGGTGAATTGCTTGTAGCTGATCTCTCTACAGGGTGGCTTGTTTGTAGCTGATCTCTATACAGGTTACTTGTTTCTAGCTGATCTCTTGAATTCTATTCAGGGTGACTGCTCTATTAGGATGACTGCTCTATTAGAGTATCTCGATCTCGCACTTGCTGCACCAAGTTGGATTTCTTGTTATAACTCCGTGGCTTTAAGTCTTATTCTTCTACACCATTGATGAACCTTTCTAAGATGATTACTCCATCTGTACAACGATTTTCAAAGCATTATCCCAAGCGGTTTATCTGGTAGGCGTGGCAAGCAGTTTTTTTTTTTATTAACTAATCTCGATTGTGTAATTGTTACATACTGTTGGTTTTTTCGTTGTATCTTCCTGGTTTTTAGCTCGATTTCTTTCAAGCCACAAAAGGTTTGAGGATCAATAGTTAACCTATTCACCAACCGATTTTCATATTCTTCCCATACGCGGTTTACCCTGCAGGCGTGACAACATATTGGTGTTATTTTTCGTGAATAATCGCTCATACCTCTTTGCTTGTTTATCGTATTGCAGCTAACTTTGGTACCGAGATGCGCCTTTATATTCCCATTCTCTGTGCCGAATTTAAAGGCAATCGGATATGGCGTTCGCGTTTTATAGCAGTTTTTGTAAGTGTTCGACAAGAGGAAGAAAAATAAGAAGAAAAAAAAACCAAGAAATTAAGCCAATTTTTGAAGTCGCATATCTCGGGAACGCGTTAAGCGATTTCGCTCAACTTTGGAATGTGGGGTACTGAAGTTGGAGGGAGTGTCCACAGCAAAAATCGTCTTGTTTTGTCAAGGCAGCACAGAGCTAAGGAGGTGCGAAAATTGCGTTTTCTTTCTTCCTGTCAATATACTCACAGGTGTTGCGCGCCGGCTTCTTGGGCCGCACGACACACTACCGTGTGTCTTGATATATATATACACAGTGTGCACGCAGTAAATAAGTTAGCACTTGTACTTAATAATCAGGGGTGTAACGAGGGGGGTTTCCAGGGGTTTCAGGAAACCCCTTTGGATTTTTACACACTATACTTGAAACATAGAAATTGAAACTTCAGGTTTCCAGAATATGGAGTCTATTAAACTTTTATCCTAGTTAATAATACTCTGTAACATATAGCAACACTTATTAATACTCTGTAACATATAGCAACACTTATTAAAACCCTGTAACATATAGCAACACTTATAGCATTGTTGTGAGTTATGATTTTGGTGAAAAGATCAAGATACTCTAATAGAGCAGTCAGGTAATATAAACACTCTAATATAATAGTCACTTAGCTGTAGTGGAAACCCCTTTTAAAAATTCCTGCGTAAGCCCTTGATAATGGTTTTATTACCTATCATACAGTACGATAGTATTGTATAGTACAGACCACAAAGGAGTAGGCTTGGCCCACAATAAAACACCATCCAAAAACCAGCTTCAGTTTCTGAGACAATGAGGTGGTATTGGTTCGGTAAAACTAAGCCCAAAAAAGCTTTCAGATCAACTCAAGCAAGCTTTCAGATCAACCCAAAACACTTTCAACATGTTGCTATGAATATTTTTTTAAATCATAAAATGGAATTTTCTACTGACTTTCTGACTGACTGTGCCTTCAGACGAGCGCAACTTGATAACAGCTAAGGCTACAGGCTTGATTTGTTCACTGTTCAATGTCGCTTCGGCCTGAGATGTGCCTTTTGGCATACAGTATGTACTGTATAATGAATTTTTTAAAGGGAAAGTTAGCTATCCACACAAATTTCTTCTTCAAAATTTGCAGTTCAATCAAATTACTGTAACATTGTTTGAGTATTATACATACATATTAAGGTCCTGAAGAAGTAATGAAATTTTTCCACTTGAAATTTTGGATGGTGACAATTCACAAAAAAATCCTTCCCTTGAAAAAAGCTATAACTGTGCACACAAAAATCCACATTTTGATCATAAGAATGGCTATGTCCCTTGTCTGTATACTATTCTAACCAGTAATTGTAGACCATATTGTACACTTGCTCTAAAATCATAGTACATGCATAATGTAAGTTAAACTGGTTATACTGTACATAGCTAGTGCAATTAAATCTTCAGTATGAACAATAATTATTATATTTATTAGGTTCACTTGTTTGTCCATATGATAGCGATTTTCGGTGTCATTCTGATGGAGTATGTATTAGATCATATCAAGTGTGTGATGGTTTAAGTCACTGTAGAGACCAATCAGATGAAGAAAATTGCAGTAAGTTGTTGTTATTATTTATGTACATAATATTTAATCTCACTCCCAGTTCAATTTTTAATAGATTTGCTACTTTATTATGCCTTATGAATGTAGTGAAACAACTACTATAAACTCAGCATAGCAAATGTTGGTAATATGTGCATATACAAAGTGTTCATGCAGTTAATATATTGGCACTTGTACATAATAATGGTTTTATTTCCTATCATACAGTACGATAGTATTTTATAGTAGAGACCACAAACGAATAGGTGTGGCCCACAAAACTAGCTTGCATTTCCCTGATGACAATGAGGTGGTATTGGTTTGGTAAAACTAAGCTGAAACAAGCTTTTAGATCAACCTAAAACACTTTCAACAAGTTTTTTTAATTATTAAATGTAATTTTCTACTGACTGCCTGACTGATTGATTCCTTCAGACAAGTGTAACTCAATAACGGCTAAAGCTATGGGCTTGGTTTTTTCAATGTTCGATTTTGCTTCTACCCTAGAGATGTGTTATGACATACCATGTAGGTACAATGCATTCTTCATGGACTTACCAGTGTCCTTTGTGTCCCATACATCTTGGTTGACAGTAAAAGGTGTCGGTTTGGTGGAAGTACATGATGACTTCCCTTCTAAGCAGAAATTGTCCATATTTTTCATAGTGCCTACTTTGATTATAGAGGTGCTTTCAAACAGTTCTTGATTCATAATGCTGTGTAACAGACTGAACATAGCTGACAATGAAGTGTAATGGAAACTTCACTTTTCAGATGATAATTGGTGACTGGTGCATGCGATACTGTTTTTTTCTTTTGATATGGTATGCATGGGTTCACCAGTCATAATAATTTTATTTTCCAAGAAAGTCAACAAACGAGTGCACAAAAATTGGAATTCTCAACTAGACTAGGGACCACATAGCACATCGATAAAAAGTACTGAAACAAGCTGGAGTAGTGCACAATATTAAATCACAGTAAAACAATAAGAAGTGTTATATAACTAGTAGTGAATTTCACTAATTTCTACCACAATGCTCACTATTTTTAAGTAGTGACCATCACTACTTTTGTAGTGACCTTCTCTCACGGTCACTACGAACTTAGTAGTGAACAACACTACACAAAAGTAGTTGAGTATTGTGACAGACATTAGTAGTGATCTTCACTAGTTTGTTTTTATTGTGTGCAGTTAATATTATGGACTCTAACTCTTTAGTACAAATGTGTAGCTGGCTGCTCATACTTACAGTACATAGCACTTCTAATTATTCAAAAAATCACTACTAACTGATTATACATAATAAACATTTTATACAGCATGCGTAAATACATGACTGAATTTTGAAAATCACTCATATAGGCACCATAAATATTTCCATTTATGGGTAGAATAAACTCTAAATAGCTATCTTCATGACAAAAAAATACAATAATTGAAAAGCGTTTTCTGCTACAATATTGATGTAGATTATTTTCCAAACTTCAGTCACAGGAGTTGGTGGTTAAGCTATTAAATGATTCTTTTTTTGGTAGCATCACTTAACTGTAGAGCAGGATTGAAGTACTGCAATCGTACTGATAGTTGTTATCCTTTTTATTGGATTTGCTATTATGATTTTGATTGTGGATATGATAATGAATCATCTCTCTGCTGTAAGGTGACCTTTGTATTGATGTTTTAAAGCATAATACAATGCACTAGAGTTTGCATATTTGGTACAAAGCCAGACACATAGATATGTATGTATTCTTACATTACATGGGCATGTACGTATTCATACATATACGTGTATTAGAAATGCAACAGTTTAATATTTTTGATATATTGCTATCGGTATATCGCATATTGTGATATATATACCACTTTTACGTGGGCATTCAAAAGCAAAACTCAGGGTTTAACCTGGGGCAATATCATGGGAATGCGGTTTGCTCATGGCTTTGATTCCCAACCAGTTCAAAAATACAATACATATGACTCATTATATTGAATGACATGGAGCGTTTAACTGTGAGATTGGGTTTACAATTTTGACTAGGTTCAGTGTAGTCACTAATTTATTATTATTATTATTATTAGTGACAGCACTGAAGGTTGACTAGTAATGATCAGTAAAATAATTGTTGGGCAATGCATAGATGCATATTTCTACCAACCAATTGTCAGCCATTGAGCAGACCACAGAACAACACACATAGGCAACTACATTTAAATAGATGAGTAACTTGTAGTCTTAACTACTTACCTTAATATACCCTGTATTAACTTACTTACTGTCCCAATAGCGAAGTTGCAGATTGCAAAACCCTAAAAAATAAAACTGGATCCCACAATCGCACATTATCTGGCATTGTGTGTAAAGTATAATGACGTATGAACAGTGATCTAACAGCTATTAACCAATGCTATTAAAACAACTATCTATCATGAGATGCATATGCATAACAGAAACAGGGTGAGTGCTCTGTACTTCTTTCACCTATCAGGTGGTCACAGCTGTGGTATAACTATATATTACATATCAACATTTCGTGGCTTGATAACATGAAGTTTTTGTACATTGTGGTTAAACTGAAAGGTATATAAGAAAAAAATAGGTCACTTATTTCCCTTAAAATCAACATACAGCAGTATTCAGACTTCACTCTGTTCATGCAATATATCGCTGTATCGTGATAAAGACACAATATACTGATTCATCTACCATTGCAATTCTTAACATATATAGGGTTGGACAAACAAATGACATTACAATATTATGCATATGGGCACAAACTGCACCCTGTTACACAGTAGATTCTATCTTATTATTGAGGATATTATTTGAATTCTACAACATATACATGTACATATTAAGACATCTAACAAGGGCTGAAAAATTGTATGATTATAGCATGATAGCATAAAAATTTAGGAATTATGAAACATTTTAAAGTAATTAGGTCTGACTTATATGCTCACATGTGCTATTTTCACAGGTTTGGTCACAAGTGTAATCATCACTCTAATATTGTGATGACTGCATGCCATACACTATCACAAGATTTGAAAAATAGTTAACTAGTTATAAAAACTCAGAACCATTCACAAAATAGATTCTGGTTGTTCTACACATCTGCTTAATAAAAGCAATATTATAATTAACACATTCATTAGAATTCCTTATTGTTAAGAAATACGTCTTGATCATCACTCTATACACAGATAATTGTGGAAATTCCACAAGACTTAACTATAATCGATTTGATTGTGATGGAATTCAAGACTGTGCTGATGGGAGTGATGAACTTAACTGCTGTAAGTCATTGGTACTAAGTACTTAAATGTTAATAAGGATATTCCTTCCTCCTTCAAAAAAATTTTTGATGGGATTAAGAAGCTGCTGCAGATGTAATTGCATTTCAAGCCTAAGCATATCAAAAGAACTTATGTGACCAAATTTTGGAAAATCACCCTTATGGGTATATTCAACGCATTAAATATCAATTTATTTCTGAAACAAAGTATTATAAGTTAAATGCCTACTCATTTGAGAGTAGAACAAACCATAATCAAAGAAACATTTTGAAGAGTGTTTTCTACTATTAACAGCGCAATGCTAGTTTCAAAATCCCAGGTGTGGCCAGATGGGTGATTTCCATAGTTGGATCACATATAGAAGAAGCAAGGACAAAGACAAATCTCTTATTAAACTTGATTTTAGGAGTAAGGATTAGATTGAAGTTGAGCATTCTAACAGAACAGTCAACTTCTCTGTAGAACATCCAAAAATAACCCTAAGGGAAAATATGTGAGCTAGAATTAATCTTCTTCTTGACATGTGCATTGCTTCCAATCAAACATCCTCCAGTCCATACAAATTGCTTAAGTTAAAATTTTATCATACTGTATGATAGTACTGTATAATAGGGACCACAAAAGAATAGGCATGGCCCATGAAATAATGTCACCCAAAAACCAGCCTCAATTTTCCCTGACAACGACGAGGCAGTATTGGTTGGGCAAAACAAAGCCCAAACAAGCTCTCAGATCAACCTGGAATGCTTTCAACAATATGCTACAGAGTTTTATTAAATTATTTAATGGAATTTTCTACTGACTAACTGACTGAAGCCTTCAAACAAGTGTAACTCGATAATGGCTAAAGCTATGGGCTTGACACTTGAATCCACTGTCAATCATCAGATACTGATGTATACACCAGTTCTGATGTATAGAAAGAATAGGGTCAGTGTTCTGTAATTCTTTTATCTATTAGGTGTGTGTATGTGTTGTGTGTGTCTGTGTGTGTCTGTGTGTGTGTGTTTCAGTGGGCGGCATCAAGAGGTGTGTGTGTGTGTGTGTGTGTGTGTGTGTGTGTGTGTGTGTGTGTGTGTGTGTGTGTGTGTGTGTGTGTGTGTGTGTGTGTGTGTGTGTGTGTGTGTGTGTGTGTGTCTAATATGATCAAGACACACGGTAGTGTGTCGTGCGGCCCAAGAAGCCGGCGCGCAACCCCGTGAGTATATTGACAGGAAGAAAGAAAACGCAATTTTCGCACCTCCGTAGCTCTGTGCTGCCTTGATGAAACAAGACAAATTTTTCTGTGTACATTCCCTCCAACTTCAGTACTCCACATTCCAAATTTGAGCGAAATCGCTTTAGGCATTCCTGAGATATGCGACTTCAAACATTGGCTTAGTTTCTTCGTTTTTTTTTTCTTCTTATTTTTCTTCCTCTTTTCGCACACTTGCAAAAACTGCTATAAAACGCGAACGCGTTATCCGATTGCCTTGAAATTTGGCACACAGAAGGGGGATATAAAGGCGCATCTCGGTACCAACTTTGGCTGGAATACCATAAACAGGCAAAGAGTTATGAGCGATTATGCACGAAAAATAACACCAATATGTTGTCACGCCTACAGGGTAAACCGCGTATGGGAAGAAGCTGAAAATCGGTGGGTGAATAGGTTAACTATTGAACCTCAAACCTTTTGTGGTTTGAAAGAAATCGAGCTAAAAACCAGGAAGATACAGCGAAAAAATCAACAGTCTGTAACAATTACGCAATCAAGATTAGCTATTTTTTTATATTTATTATTATTATTATTATTATTATGCTTGTCACGCCTACCAGATAAACCACTTGGGGTAATGCTTTGAAAATCGCTGTACAGATGGAGTTATCATCTTAGAAAGGCTCTTCAATGGTGTAGAAGAATCAGACTTAAAGCCACGCAGTTATAACACGAAATCCAACTTGGTGTAGCAAGTGCGAGATCGAGATACTCTAATACAGCAGTCATCCTAATAGAGCAGTCACCCTGAACAGAATTCAAGAGATCAGTTAGAAATAAGTAACCTGTATAGAGATCAGCTACAAACAAATCACCCTGTAGAGAGTTCAGCTACAAACAATTCACCCTGTTCAGAAATCAGTTAGAAGAAGTTTTCTTGTAGAGAGTTCAGTTACAAACAAATCACCCTGTTGAAAGATCAGCTAGAAGATGTCACCTTGTAGATAGTTCAGTTACAAAGAAACCACCATGTAGAGAATTCAGCTACAAACTAGTGACCCTGTAGATACATCAGCTAGAAGAAGTTACCTTGTAGAGAGTTCAGCTACAAAGAAACCATTCTGTAAAGAGCTCAGCTGCAAACAAATCACCTGTACAGAATTCAGCTACAAACAAATCACCCTGTAGAGAGATCAGCTAGAAGAAGTTACCTTGTAGATAGTTCAGCTACAAACAATTCACCCTGTACAGAGCTCAGTTAAAAGAAGTTTCCTTGTAGAAAGTTCAGCTACAAACAAATCACCCTGTAGAGAGATAAGTAAGAAGAAGTTACCTTGTAGATCGTTCAGCTACAAACAATTCACCCTGTAAAGAGATCAGCTAGAAGAAGTTACCTTGTAGAGAGTTCAGCTACAAAGAAACCATCATGTAGAGAATTCAGCCACAAACAAATCATGTATAGAGAGTTCAGCTACAAACAAATATCCCTGTAGAGAGATCAGCTAGAAGAAGTTTCCTTGTAGAGAGTTCAGCTACAAACAAATCACCCTGTAGAAAGATCAGCTAGAAGAAATCACCTTGTAGAGAGTTCAGCTTCAAAGAAACAATCATGTGAGAGTTCAGGTACAAACAAATTGTCCTGTAGAGAGATCAGCTAGAAGAAGCTACCTTTTAGAGAGTTCAGCTACAAAGAAACCATCATGTAGATAGTTCAGGTACAAACAAATCAGCCTGTAGAAAGATCAGCTATAGAAGAAATCACCTTGTAGAGAGTTCAGCTACAAAGAATCTATCATGTAGAGAGTTCAACTACAAACAAATCACACTGTAGAAAGATCAGCTATAGAAGAAATCACCTTGTAGAGAGTTCAGCTACAAAGAAACCATCATGTAGAGAGATCAGCTAGAAGAAATTACCTTGTAGAGAGTTCAGCTACAAAGAAACCATCATGTAGAGAGTTCAGCTGCAAACAAATCACCTGTAGAGAGTTAAGCTACAAACAAATCTCCCTGTAGAGAGATCAGCTAGAAGAAGTCACCTTGCAGGGAGTTCAGCTACAAAGAAACCATCATGTAGAGAGTTCAGCTGCAAACAAATCACCTGTAGAGAGTTCAGCTAGAAACAAGTCACCCTGTAGAGAGATCAGCTAGAAACAAGTCACCATGTAGAGAGTTCAGCTAGAAGAAGTCACATTGTAGAGCTACAAAGAAACTACCATGTAGAGTTCAGCTGCAAACAAATCACCCTGTAGAGAACTCAGCTACAAACAAATCGCCCTGTAGAAAGATTAGCTAGAAGAAGTTACCTTATAGGGAGTTCAGCTATGAACAGATCACCCTGTAGAGAGTTCAGCTACAAACAAATCACCCTGTAGAGAGTTAAGTTACAAAGAAACCACCATGTAGAGAGTTCAGCTGCAAAAAAAATCAATCACTCTGTAGAGAGTTCAGCTAGAAGAAGTCACCTTGTAGAGAGTTAAGCTGCAAATAAATCACCCTGTAGAGAATTCAGCTACAAACAAATCACCTTGTAGAAAGATCAGCTAGAAGAAGTTACTTTGTAGAGAGTTCAGCTACAAAGAAACCACCATGTAGAGAGTTCAGCTGCAAACAAATCACCTGTAGAGAGTACAGCTACAAACAAATTACCTGTAGAGAGTTCAGCTAGAAACAAGTCACCCTGTAGAGAGTTCAGCTACAATGAAACTCCCATGTAGAGAGTTCAGCTGCAAACAAATCACCCTGTAGAGAACTCAGCTACAAACAAATATGCAGTGTAGAAAGATCAGCTAGAAGAAGTTACCTTGTAGAGAGTTCAGCTACAACGAAACTACCATGTAGAGAGTTCAGCTACAAACAAATCACCTGTAGAGAGTTCAGCTAGAAGAAGTCACATTGTAGAGAGTTCAGCTGCAAACAAATCACCCAGTAGAAATTTCAGCTATGAACAGATCACCCTGTTGAGAGTTCAGTTAGAAACAAGGAATCCTGTAGAGAGATCACCTAGAAGTATCGCCTTGTAGAGAGTTCAGCTACAAACAAATCACCTGTAGAGAGTTCAGCTACAAACAAATCACCCTGTAGAGAGATCAGCTAGAAGAAGTTACCTTGTAGGGATTTCAGCTACAAGCAAATCACCCTGTAGAGAGTTCAGCTACAAAGAAACCATTCTGTAAAGAGCTCAGTTGCAAACAAATCACTTGTACAGAATTCAGCTACAAACAAATCACCCTGTAGAGAGATCAGCTAGAAGAAATTACCTTGTAGATAGTTCAGCTACAAACAAATCACCCTGTAGAAAGATCAGTTAGAAGAAGTTACCTTGGAGAAAGTTCAGCTACAAAGAAACCATTTTGTAAAGAGCTCAGCTGCAAACAAATCACCTGTACAGAATTCAACTACGAACAAATCACCCTGTAGAGAGATCAGCTAGAAGAAATTACCTTGTAGAGAGTTCAGCTACAAAGAAACCACCATGTAGATAGTTCAGCTACAAACAAATCACCCTGTAGAGAGAGCAATTAGAAGAAGTCACCTTGTAGAGTGTTCAGTTACAAAGAAACCACCATGGAGATTTCTGTAATCAATATATGTGACCGGATTTGCGAAAAGGGGTCTTCCACACACATCCAATTCCGTAAACGTTGGAGACCATAACTCAGTGTTCAAGTAACATATTAACCTGACAATTTCACCATGTATTCAGCTATAGTGGTGCTCACCACTGCCCAAATATCAAGGCAATAGCTCTTTCCAATCTGAAGTTATCAATTGTCAAAATTGGCAAATTGGATGTGTGTGGAAGACCCCTTTTCGCAAATTCGGTCACATATGTATTATACAGTATATATAATTTGTACATTTACTGATAAAATATTTAAAGTACATCTACTTCATCTTTTCGTCTTCCTGTAGTAAAGAAAAAAACATAGGTTAAAAAAGGGGTATACAAATACAAAAGAAATGAAATCTAATCCAAAACAGCCAAGCTGTAAAAAAGTGTGCGGCCCTCAGAAAGGCTATGGTGAAAAAAGATGTGAAATCCAAGGTGGCGGCCAAGAAATGGCTGTGATGGTAGATTAATGGTAAAAATTTTAATAACGACAATTCAGGTGAATTTTTGTGCCAAGACCAAGCGGCACCAAATTCACCTGAATAGTTGTTATTAAAATTTTTACCATTAACTTACCATCACAGCCATTTCTTGGCCGCCACCTTGGATTTCACATCTTTTTTCACCATAGCCTTTCTGAGGGCCGCACACTTTTTTTACAGCTTGGCTGTTTTGGATTAGATATAATTACATGTATATCACTTATGCTACAACTGTGTTGGCTTTTGCTGATATAAGTATCTTTAGTCCTTATGCTTGTAACCCTCAGACTTTCAGATATCGTGTGTTGTGCAGCCCAAGAAGCCGGCACACCACACCATGGATATATTGACAGGAAAAAAGAAAATGTCATTTCACACCTTTGTATCTCAGTAATACCTTATCTGATTGAAACTAAATTTGCTACAGAGTTTCCCACCAGCTAGGGGAGTCCACATTCCACGTTTGAAGGAAATCTCTCTAGCCATTTCCAGGATACAAGCTGCCAAAGATTTGGATTTTTTCTTCATTTTTTTCTTTGTCTTTTTGCACACTTGCAAAATTTGCTATAAAATAAAAATTCATACTCTGATTGCCTTGAAATTTGGCACACAGAAAAGGAGTCCAAAGGAAAATCCTAGTATCAATTATGGTGCAAATTTGATGAACAGTTCAGGATTTATGACCAATTATTCGTGTAAAACAAGGTCAATTTGTTGTCAAGCCTTCAGGTTAAATGGAATGAGTTGAAAATAATTTTGTAGATAGACCAACCATTGTAGGAGTGCTTTTTCATGGTTTGAAAAGCAATCAAAATAAAAATCATGGAGATATCATGACACTAAATTGAAGGTGTGTAGCAACTGCGCAATCAAGATTCGTGAATAAAAATACAAATAATTTTCATGCCTATCAGGCAAACCATTTAGAGCAACGAGCTGAAAATTGGTATGTAGCTGGAATACTCATCGTAGAAAGTCCTTGCAGTAGTACACAACAATCAGAGTACAAACCACTGAGTTATGAATCCAAAGTCAACTTCGTGTAGCAAATGCGAGATAGCAATACTCTAATAGAACAGTCACCCTAATAGAGCATTCAGCAAGTTCATGATTTACTGCTTTATAGATTCTATTACATTGCACATTATGTTGCAGGGGACGCAGCAGCATAATATTGTAGATAATTCAGCTACAAGCAAGTCACCCTGTAGAGAGTTTAGCTACAAACAAGTCACCTTATACAATGTTCAGCTACATGTAAGTCATTCTGTAGAGAGTTCAGCTACAAAAAATTTATTCTGTAGAGAATTCACAAACAGGTCTTCATGCAAAAAATTTAACAACTAAAATCCACCCTGTAAAGAGTTCAGCTTCACTAAAAAGTTACTCTGTGGAGAGGTCAGCTACATAGAAATAAGAGAGAGCTCAACTAGAAAATGTCACCTTGTAGAAAGTTTAGCTACTAACAAATCATCATGCATAGAGTTCAGCTACAAACAAATCACACTGTAGAGAGATCAGCTAGAAGAAGCCACCTTGTAGAGGGTTCAGCTGTGAACTGATCATCCTTTAGATAGTTCAGCTAAAAACAAGTCAACCTATAGACAGTTCAGCTAAAAATTCATTATTCCATTGCAGTTTGGCTTTACTCAAAATTGTTCTGCATTACAACAGATGTTAATTTTTACATTAATACCCCTCTTCAGACCGATGTAATCTATCTTGACATCAACAAAGCTTTTGATACTGTGTCCAAAGTTATTAAGCTTTGGTTAATTGGCATAACTTGTGTGCTATAGACTTAGTTTGTCAAACTGCTACCGACGTGTTTCAATCAACCTATCTCTGATTTGCTGCCTGTTGTTTCAGGTGTGCCACAAGGTAGAATTCTTGGCCCCCTGGTTTACGTCAACGGTATGTCATCATGTGTTCATATTAGTTAACTATTTAAAATTGCTGATGACACAAAATGCTTTCTTCATAATCATTGTTTCTCACCCTGACCACAATTCTCTCCTGGAGGACTTCACTGCTTTGTTTACTTAATCTAATGACTCAGACTTGGGCTTCAATCTGAGGAAATTTGTACATATATCATTCAAGCGTGTCTTAAACACAACCTACATGTCTGATACACCTATACCTCACCCAGATTCTCATAGAGATCTTGGACTTGTATTATCAGAAAATTTAAGTTGGGATAAGCACTATAAATTCATCATTTCCCTTGCTAACAGGGTCTTAGGGCTAATACACCATAGATTTGTATGTTTCATTTGGTAAGTTCACATCTTTTTTATTGCACTCAGTTGTGGCTCCCACACTTGATGAAAGATATACTAAACCTTGAGAAAATTCATTGTCATGCCACTAAGTACATACTCAATGATTATTCTAAATTTTGACTGGCTAAACTGAAGCTTTTCCATTGATGTACTTGTTCAAACTCAAAAACATACATTTTGCAGTCAAATCCATCAAGACTCCAACCAACCACTTTAATATTACTAATCATATCAAATTTAGTTCTGCCTGCACTAGATCCAGTACCAGTAACAAACTATTTCATCCTTACCACTAAAACATGTCTCACCACTTCTACCTTCACAGATTACCATCACTTTGGAACTCTTTGCATGTGCTTGACCTGAACTTGTAATTTCCTGTAATAAAAAACACTTAACAATATAATATAGAACCATGTTTAAACAAATTTTACAACAACATAAACTGATTACTACATTACCTTTGTCCCTGCTCGAGGTGTCATCAGTACAAGCCTTCCACCTCTAACTTGCAGCTCTTGTAACCGATGTATGTATGTATGCATGTAAATATAGTCTTTAAGTCCTGAGACCTGTAATCTTGTATCACTTGTAACTAATGTATGTAATGTAAGTAGTTGAGTAAATAATAATATTATGTGAGGTGTAGTTATATTTTCTGGCTGTTGGCACATGTTGCCAACAGACTATTGGTGTTTATACCATAAAGTTACTATTAAATTAAATTACAATAAACAAGTCACCCTTTAGAGAATTCAGCTACAAACAAATCACCTTGTAGAGATAACAAATCATCTTGTAGAGAGTTCAGCTACAAACAAATCACCCTGCAGAGACTTTGGCTGCAAAAAAAATCACCCTGTAGAGTATAGTATTCAGCTAGAAACAAATCACTTTGTAGAGAATTGAACTACAAGCAAATCACTTGTAGAGAGTTCAGCTAGACACAAGTCACCGTGCAGAGAGATCATCTAGAAGAAGTCACCTTGTAGAGAGATCAGCTAGACCTTGTAGAGAGTTCAGCTACAAAAAAAATCATCCTGTAGAGACAAGCAAATCACCCTGCAGAGAGTTCAGTTACAAACAAATCACCCTGTAAATAGTTCAGCTACAAACAAATCACCCTCTAGAGAGTTCAGCTTGACAAAAGTCACTCTGCAAAGAGATCAGGTCACCCTATAGAGAGATTAGCTACAAGAAGTCACTTTGTAGAGAATTCGGCTAGAAACAAATCACCCTGTAGAGAGATCAGCTAGAAGAAGTCAGCTTGTAGAGTGTTAGGTTACAAAGAAACCACCATGCAAAGAGTTCTGTAATAAATTATAATATTATGTATTATATAATTTGTACATTTACTGATAAAATCAGAAATATTTAAAGTATTAAACATGTAATCCAAAACAGCCAAGCTGTAAAAAAAGAGTGCGGCCCTCAAAAAGGGTATGGTGAAAAAAGATGTGAAATCCAAGGTGGCGGCCAAGAAATGGCTGTGATGGTAGGTAAATGGTTAATGGTAAAAATTTTAATGACAACAATTCAGGTGAATTTTGTGCCAAGACCAAGTGACACCAAAATTCACCTGAATTGTTGTTATTAAAATTTTTACCATTAACCTACCATCACAGCCATTTCTTGGTCGCCACTTTGGATTTCACATCTTTTTTTTACCATAGCCTTTTTGAGGGCCGCACTCTTTTTTGACAGTTAGGCTGTTTTGGATTAGATTTAGGCATGAGGCTATTATGCTCCAAAAATTGAGCATTATGCTTTTGAGCAGTGCTCAAAAAATCTCCTATTATGCTTTTGAGAATTGCCCATTATTCCCAAAATTATGCCACTATAATTGGCTAATAATGCCAGTTTATTGCTGTATCAGACCATTTTCATTGATGTTTAAGCTTCAAATAGTCTTGGATTCTTTAGCTGGTTACTGTATTAGAGTATCTCATTTCAATGTGACTGCTTTATTAGAGTAAATAATCTTCAGTGACTGTTCTATTAGAGTTTCTGACTGCTCTATTAGAGTATCTCGATCTTTTTAAACGGAATTGTGCAATCTGCAGATTTTCCTACTGTTAAAGCTTTATAATCACCTCAAAATGCTAGCATAATTCCTGATTCTCACACATATCTATTATGCCCGAAATTATGCCGGCATAATCGCCGCATCCCTAATTAGAATTCACTTCTTTTTGTATTTGTATACCCCAAAGCCGGCCTATGGCCAACTTTGGGGCTTTTTTAACTTATCATTTTTTTCTTTTCCACAGGAAAGAAGAAAAAATGAAGCAGATGAACACTTTAAATATTTCTGATTTTATCAATAAATGTACAGATTATATATACATATAATACATATATTAATTACAGAACTCTACATGGTGCATGGTTTCTTTGCAACTGAACACTCTACAAGGTGAGTCCTTCTAGCTGATCTCTCTACAGGGTGAACTGTTTGTAATTCTGAACTATCTACTAAGTAAATTCTTCTAGCTGATCTCTCTGCAGGATGATTTGTTTGTAGCTGAACTCTCTACAAGGTAACTTCTTCTAGCTGATCTTTCTACAGGGTAATTTGTTTGTAGCTGAACTCTCTACAGGTGATTTGTTTGTAGCTGAACTCTCTACATGATGGTTTCTTTGTAGCTGAACTCTGTACAGGGTAATTTTTTCTAGATGATCCCTCTACAGGGTGATATGTTTGTAGCTGAACTCTGTACATGGTGGTTTCTTTGTAGCTGAACTCTCTACAAGGTGACTTCTTCTAGCTGAAGTACATAGTTGAACTCCCTACAGGGTAACTTCTTCTAGCTGATATCTCTACAGAGTGAATTGTTTGTAGCTTATCTCTATACTGGTTACTAGTTTCTAGCTGATCTTTTGAATTGTTTTTAGGGTGACTGCTCTATTAGGGTGACTGCTCTATTAGAGTATCTCGATCTCGCACTTGCCATACCGAGTTTGATTTTGTGTTATAACTCCGTGGCTTTAAGTTTGATTCTTCTACGCCATTGAAGTTCCTTTTTAAGATGATTACTCCATCTGTACAGCGAATTTCAAAGCATTGCTCCAAGCGGTTTTTCTGGTGGGCGGGGAAAGTAGTCGTTTTTCTATTAGTTAATCTCGATTTTTCAAAAAAAACAAACAAAAACAGCCAAGCTGTAAAAAAGATGCGGCCCCCAACAAGGCCAGGATGAAAAAAGATGTGAAATCCAAGGTGGCGGCCAAGAAATGGCTGTGATAGTAGGTTAATGGTAAAAATTTAAATAATAACAATTCAGGTGAATTTGGTGCTGAATCCTAGTGAAACTTGGAGGAGGTAACAAAAATTCACCTGAATTGTTGTTATTAAATTTTTACCATTGACCTGCTGTCACAGCCATTTCTTGGCCACCACCTTGGATTTCACATATTTTTCCACCATGGCCTATTAGGGGCCCCACCTTTTTTACAGCTTGGCTGTTTTTGATTAGTTTAGTATATATCAGTAAACTTCCTTGCAGCCAGGTATAATTACAGGGTATTACATGCAATATTCTATCCTTTTTCTTTTGCTTAATGCCATGTTAGATGAAAGAGAATGCTTTGCTGCTGATGACTTCAGATGTACTACTACAGGAGCTTGTATCCGTAATGTTCAAGTTTGTGATGGAGCAATACATTGTTCTGATGAATCAGATGAGATAAATTGCTGTAATAAATTTGTCATGTGCTTATACATAATATATATCACTTTAGTGTGGACGTTCAAAGGCACCACTTGGTGTTTAACTCTCATATTTCCCAGGCAATATCAAGATATTGCCTGGGCAATATCATGGGAAAGTGGTTTGCCAATGACTTTGATACCCAGCCAGTCCAAAGAATCGATGCGCTTTGGTATATTGAGTGACATAGAGCTTTGTAATGTGGGACTCATTTTTTTGGTGGCTGCTAATCTAAGTGCATTTCCTAAGATAGACTATTTGGTTGTCACTATAGCATAATGAAGGCACAAAGAAATTGTTTGGGCGATTGTGGATGCGTATTTCTACCCACCGCGTATCAGCCTTTGAACAGACCACGGAACAGCAAAGCTACTACTACTACATTGAAATAGGTTAGTAACTTACAGTCCTAAGTACTTAACTTAATATAGTGACTTACTTACTGTCCAATAGCGTAGTTAGTTGGCTTAACGTAGTACAAAAATGATAGCAATATAAACTCCATTCCACAAACGCAAGTTTTCTAACATTGTGTGTTGAAGCATAGTAACATATTAATGATGTTTTAACTTATGGACAACGTTAATATGGCTATTAGCCTATCCTATTAAAACCACGATCAATCTTCAGATGCTACTGTATAAAACAAATGGGATGAGTTCTCGTTAGATCTTTCACCTATTAGGTGAGTGCGTCCCAAGTGATATATATCACTTATACCACGGCTGCTTGGGATTTTGCTGACATATACACCTGCAGCCCTCGGGCCTGTGGCCCTCGGGCTTTGTGTGTATATATCAACAAAACCCCTCGCAGCCATGGTATAACTATTACATATGTGGTATAAGCATAAATTTATATATGTACCATTTTTAATATTATGATGAAAAATCTTGACAGGTTTCTGTTAATTTCTAAGAATTAAGAGAAACAAGGGAATCATGCAATGAATTGCATGTGCTACAAATTCATCTAGTAAGCACATCCCATTTTATGTAAGTCTCAAGCCAGTTAAAATCATTGATTTGTGTTTATTTCTACAGTAAGTATAACCAAAGATGAGATTACATTAATAGTGTTCAATTTAACTGTAGCAATTTGTATTTATGTGCATATTATTGTAGTATTTCGAGAATGTCCAATTCCTGGGGATGTGAAGTGTCAAGACAATGGAGTTTGTATCCATTCAGATATAGTTTGTGATGGAGTCAGTGACTGTATGGATGGATCTGATGAAGTTAATTGTTGTAAGCTTCATAATAATTATAAGCATTAGATTTTAACCTTGGTTTGAAATGAAATGGCAATATTTGATTTGGATAAATATCATGAACTCCGTGCTATACACAAACTAGATAAAAGATTCAAAGTTGCACCAATGTGACTAATTGTAAAGCCAATAGAAATGGTATTATCAAGTTGATTAATGAGGTTGATTCAATGTAACTTACACCTTTCTTGAACAAAATGTTCTGTGAACTCAGCTATATACAGAACTTGTGCACCCCATCTTCAATAATAACCATACATCATGTGTCCATTACTTCTACAGTGTATTGTGCTACTTGTTTACCCAGTGTTTATAATCCGTAATACCAGAACTGAAACAAAATTTTTGCCATGTAGTCCTAGAGAAACTCTAATCAATACCACAAAATTGTTTCTAGGGTAAGTAAGTGCTGTAACATTTATGATTTAGCCTGTAGTATTGAAGAATCTTTATGCTGGTTTGCGTATAAAATAAAGGTAGACATGTGCAAGCATAGTTGCAATCATGTCTAAGTTCCAAATTTATTCCAGAAATGATCACTTACAGAGTGAAAGTGTCCATGTGTACATATATGCATAATTGCTAATAGTATATAAATATGTCCCACAGCAATGAAAACATGTCCTTACTCTGATGACTTGAGGTGCTCCACTTCCCAAGTATGTATTAGGGCAGAATATATGTGTAATGGTTACATTAACTGTGAAGATGGATCAGATGAAAAGGACTGCTGTAAGTATTAATGTAGCACACAATACACTATATGCACAAGAAGACTTTGATCATGACTTTTGCTGGACCAAGCATGCCTATATAGGCTGCATGTTGCTGGGGATAATTCACGAGCTTTAAACCTTCTCACAGGTTACTAGTGGGATAGTATTCACAGAAAGTAAATGTTACTATTGTACATAGTTTGAATGGCATATATGGGAACAGTTTTTCCTTTCTCTTGTTAGAAAATTAAAAGACAGGAAGGTAAGTGTAAAATGTTTAGAAACTGATAAAGTAATAAATTAATTCTGCAATGTATTATCCAATAATGACTAAAAGAATTAGGACAAATTTAAACAATAACATCATTACAAAATGTGGACATGATACTCTAATAAAGCAGTCATGAACAGAACACAGTGAATTAATGATTTCGCTCAATCAATTCTAAACAACTTACCAACTATCATTGCCTAACTTCCTTGTTGTTATGTGCAGTTATATAAATTTCAATGACATGGATATTTTATTGTACATTTGTCATTTTCATCACGCCTATTTTAGAGACTGGTCTAATGGTGCTGCCACAGTGTAGAATGTGATTCAGTTAAACATTTCTGTGCAGTGTTTCCAGATGGTCACCTTTGAAGTCTAACGATGTACATGCATATTTGCAAGGCATGTCTTAAACTTTTGGTCATAAACCACAATAAATTGTTGTTCATCCAGAAAATGTGGCTTACGGTTTTCCAAGCAAAAGTTACAGTAAGCTGTTAACAGGTGCACTGCAGCTGCAAAGTAGTCTTCCATATAATTCACGCTTCTATATATCATTGTTGTCTTGCTAGTAATGTTTAACTAGCTGTATTCATAACTTTGCTTCAAACTGTATGTTATGTAAAGTACATCCAAATGCATCAGTGATTTCTTTGTACTTTCAACATAGAGGAAGAAACCTTATATAAACATCATAAGTGCTATCTAATTAGGGGGGAAGGCAAGGAAATCAAATCTTGACATCAATAATGTTCTTCAAAATTTCAAGTTCCAAAAGAAATAATGTTAAATTTTTGGAGGTTAACCTGTGAAAGTACAATAGCCATTTCAAACCCACTGAAGCCTTACATCAAAGAAAAAACTAGAGTATATGTGACTGGATTTTGGAAAAACGATCCAAATCGCACATTAGAAGTTTCGAGATAAACGGTTTTAAAGAATTGAAGCCAGCATAACTCTCCAAGGATAGCAAGCACGCATATGAAATTTACACAAAAGATGCATCAATCTGTTACCTTTCAAGCCACTTCCGGTACTTGTAGCTGCTTGTACAGTTTCCTGCCAAATAAGATAGAAAATCTGAACAGTTGGACGAGCGAAGTAGTATCACGAGTGCTCACAAAGGGGTGGAGGCTGGGGGGTGGCGGGGAGGGCAAGAAATTGACCTCAAAATGGAGGCAGACCACGATTGGAGTCCAGACACGAGATTACAGGGCTGTGCTGGCTCCTTAGTGGCTGATATGTAGCAAAATCAACAGAGAACACGCCTGGCCAACATTATAAGGCTGTCCACCAGTAAACCACTGATTCTTGCCAAGCCAGGTCCTTCACAAGGCCTGAAACCGCCATTTGAGCACTCGAAACCACCCAGAAAAGACGTGTGTAAAAACCAGCCTCGTGTAGTTTGAGTAGTGCTGAGGGTCAAAACTTGTAGTACGATAGTGTAGCTATCCACTGGTGGTGTTAGTTTGATTTTGCCTGATGTGCGATTTGGATCGGTTTTGTAAAATCTGGTCACATATGGTAGTTAAACAGTGGGAATGGAAGTCAAACCCCAGTAGGTGAGATTAAAGACAACATGATTACACGTGTAGCCAGATAAAAGCAGTGTAAATTTAAACCATACAAATATTCCTTGTTTATTTAGCCTCATTGTCACATTGTTTTGAAACCAAATTCTTCAAAGTGTGGGATAAAGAGCATGTTATAACATGCACGATATCATTATTCTCACCACCTCGATTTCAGCAATTGTTACATTGTTTATGAAGTCAAGGGCTTCAAGTGTGGAATTATCTGGGATAGAAGCTAGGAAAACACACCTACACTTGTAGTATACACAGTATATCTTTGTTATCAGCACTCCAGCCTCCAGCCTTGGTTTGATAACAATGATGTCCTACTCGTGGTGGGGTTACATTGCAACTTATTAGTTTAATGCATACAAGAGTCCTGATACAGGAGCATATTTATGAGGGTCTCCTGGGGTCCCAGAAACCCCCTTTGAAGTTTTAACTTGTGAGGTTGCAATAGGAACACCAAACTACAGTACCTTTATTTGGCAACACAAATGTGCAGAGTAAATAGGAACAGGGCAGGGTAGATTAGTTTAGCTACAGTGTATTCAGAAACTTACACTCATATTGATTCCTCAAAAGGGTTCAAAACATGGCCAAATCTTTTATAAAGATCAAGATATCTAATAGAGTAGTCTAACTACTCTAATGGAACATTCATAACAGACTGCAATTTTAAATGGATGTTAAGGAATGATATAAATATAAGACTACCTTTACCTTCAATAACTTAGCAGCTAAAGTTTTTTTTCAAAATTGAAGAATTTGGATATGTATATTTAGATCACTACAATATCTGACTAACCAAAGATAATAATTGACATTTATGACTTAAAGGGAACAAAGCATGTACAGTAGCTTATACTATCCATCAAATCATAAATCTATTAATTCTGAAGCATTTTATTGTTCAAAATCTGTTAGCAGCTGTGGGTGCAGCACGCCCCCAGTCTCCTGTATCTATAACTCAGGAAACTACCTAGGAAAATTTCTGGATACACCCCTGCAATAGAATGAATTCTAACTGAGAAAATTCTGTGATGGATATTTAAAATTGTGTGTTGTAGGTATTCTGTATGCTAGTAAGCAATAATTATTTTGTGAAGCTACCTCAATTTCCTTATTATGTAAAGTTCATTAATCATAGATAACAACAGGACATGTCCCTATGATGGTGATTTCCAATGTGTTGATAATGGCATGTGTATCAGAGCAAGATTCGTTTGTGATGGATATGAACGTTGTTTAGATGGCTCAGATGAAGGAATGAATTGTAAGCAACTGAAATACAGCTGTGGATATAATAATTTGATGCAATAGCTGAATGGAGATATGAATAGTGCACTAAGGCATAAACTGTTTCTGTAAAGCAAATGTGTGAATATTTACCGTCCCTGGTTAAAATGGAGTAGCTTTTGCTACCAGGTATAATTGCCCTACCAAAATTAGTTAAAATTTGTATTGGAAATTTTACTGAAAATTGTGGAAAGCAAGCAGTCTGACATCAAGGCTCAAATTGTGACCAAATTATAAGAGTTGAGAAAGGTCTGAATTTAATTTAAGGTATCACAGAGAAAAGTATGTGAAAACCGCATTTTCTTTCTTGCTGTCAATATACCAACAGTGTGGAGTGCCGGCTTCCAATGTCTTGATTCATACCAATGTGAGCACAATAGGTGAAAAAAATTCCCCATAGCACAGACTTTGCAATATCATTTTATCTGTTAAAAAAGGAAGCATAATGAAAATAATGAAACATTTAATGAAAATTACTACCCATAAATCCTAATTACCCAGGCATGTTAAATCTGCTTGATTGAAGCTCCAAATGTCTTGTAGCAGGTATCACATGATCATTTAATTAGAATACTAGGGCAACTCTGTTCCTTGTGCTAGAATTTTAGATGGTTTTCCAAATTTTGTGATAGAATTTTGGAAAACCGCCCTTATGGTTGCAGTTGAAACAATTAGAATTTTTGAAACTATAGCATTGTGCTTAGGCACCAGCCTATTCTGCTGACATGATTTTGAGCATAATAGATACCTGAAAGCATCAAGCATAATGCTAGCATAATAGGCAGAATAATTGTCAGACTGTAAGCAAAAATGCATGCCACAGAAAAAGGTTGACTTACAATAATAGAACAGTCGATGCCACTGAGATGGCAGTCATGGCATTAAGTTATTTGACATGACTGTTATTATAGTTTACAATGTAACCAAATTGTTAATGTACAACGAGTACTTTTTACATTTAACCAGTTGTTCATAAGCCAAAGCTTATCATTACCATAGAAAGTAAAAAAACATGGGAACTGTGGAAAAAGTTTGTGAACATAATTATGAGCATAATAGGCAAAATTAAATGCATAATAGGCTGGTGCCTAATTGTGTTATTATTAATAGTAGAAAACACTTTTTCAAATATTTCTAAAACTTATCTTGTAATTCGAGGTACAGTATCTATGGTTTATTTTACCCTTAAATGGGTAGGGATTTAACTTATAATGCTGTGTTTGAGAATAAATATTTAATGTGTTGAATGCACCCACAAGGGTTATTTCCTAAATTCAGTCACATTTTTGACTGTGTAATGCTGTCAAACATTTTTAAACTCAATGAGCTGAGCATTTATATTTGAAGGTGAAATCTATTCTTATTGTTTAACACCTTATTCTTATTATGTTTAATGTTTAAAACAATAAGAATGTTAATTTGTTAAACATTAGTAGCAAATACAGTAATAAACAAGCACTGTACAGCGGTATTTAAAAGTGTTATAAACGTAATCATAACAAATGTAGCCTTCAACTACATGTACGCAGCCAAACATATTAACTGTAGTAACTACATTATGTAATGATAATTAATCAAACTTTTTGACTATCCTCATTATATACATACCACAGATTGTCCAGAAGAAGTAACTATGGGGGTAGTATGGGAGCGTTCCCTAACAAAGACTACACACAAACACCAGTGCTCAAGCATTCATCCATCATTCAAGTTAGCTGATACCATTACCAGAGAATGTATGAAGAACAGGAGATGGGGACCAGTTGATTTGTCACAATGTGTAATGGATGTTGATAGTCCAGTAGTAATGATACTGACAGTTGGTTTATCAAATGCAAGTGCTTCAGTAGTTCAATTGGAACGAGATCAAATTATTACAGAGGTATGTACATATTTGCAAATTGCTTGTATCAAGACACACGGTAGTGTGTCGTGCGGCCCAAGAAGCCGGCGCGCCACACCGTGAGTATCAAGACACACGGTAGTGTGTCGTACGGCCCAAGAAGCCGGCGCGCCACACCGTGAGTATATTGACAGGAAGAACGATAACGTCATTTTCACACCTTTGTATCTCGGTGATCACTTATCTGATTGGAACCAAATTTGCTACACAGTTGCCCGCCAGCCAAGGGAGTTTACATTCCAAATTTGAAGGAAATCGCTCCAGCCATTTCCGATTTACGAGCTGCCAAAGTTTCGTGTTTTTTTTTCTTCGTTTTTTTTTCTTCTTCTTCTTCGTCTTTTCGAACACTTGCAAAAATTGCTATAACAAGCAAACGCGTACTCCGATCGCCTTTAAAGTTTGCACACAGAAAGGGAGTCCAAAGGCGAATCCTAGCATCAATTTTGGTACAAATCCGATGAATGGTTCAGGAGTTATGACCGATTATTCGCGTAAAACAAGATCGATTTGTTGTCACGCCTACAGGGTAAACCGCTTCATGGAATGAGTTGCAAATTGCTATGTAGATGGAGTAACCATCGTAGGAGTGCCTTTTGGTGGTTTGAAAGGAATCGAGATAAAGACCACGGAGATATGACCAACCTGTGTCACAATTACGCGATCGATTTTTATGAATAAAAAAGTATTAGTTTTCACGCCTACTAGGCAAACCGCTTACAGCAATGAGCTGAAAATCGGTGTATAGCTGGAATAATCGTCATAGAAAGTCCTTGCAGTAGTACAGAAGAATCGGATTACAAACCACTGAGTTATGATTCGAAAGCCAACTCCGTGTAGCAAATGCGAGATCGAGATACTCTAATAGAACAGTCACCCTAATAGAGCATTCGGCTAATTTATTTACTCCATTATAGAATTTTATTACATCACAAGTTATTCTGTAGGGAGTTCAGCTGCAAACAGTTAATCTTATAGACAGTTCAGCAAGAAGACAGTCACCATGTGGAGAGTTAAGCAAATATACCGCTATAGAGATTCAGAACATTACAAGTCACACTGAAGAAAGTTCAGCTATAAACAAGTCATGCACTGTGTAGAGAATTCAGCTACTATTAAGTCACTCTCTAGAGAATTCAGTTACACAGAATTCTGCTACACACAAGTCACTGTGGAGAGAGTTCAGCTACAAACAAATTACCCTTTAGAGTGATCAGCTACAAACAAAACACTTTGCAGGGTGTTCAACTGCAACAAATCAATTACCTTTAGAGCGATCAGCAATGAACAAATCAACACAAATCTACCTGCAGGGAGATCAGCTAGAAATAAATCACCCTGAAGAGAGTTCAGCTACAAAAAATCACCCTGTAGAGACATCAGCTAGAAACTAGACACAATGTAAGGAGTTCAGCTACAAGCAATCACCCTGTAGAGAGTTCAGCTAAAACAAATCAACCTGCAGAGAGATCAGCTACAAACAAATCACCTTATAGAGAGTTCAGCTACAAACAGATTACCTGTAGAGAGATCGGCTACAAACAAATCAACCTGCAGAGAGATCAGCTATATACACACAAATCAACTTGTAGAGAGATCAGCTACAAACAAATCACCCTGTAGAGAGATCAGCTAGAAACTACACACAATTTTACGGAGTTCAGCTACAAACAAATCACCCTGTAGAGAGATCAGCTACAAACTAGACACAAAGTAAGGAGTTCAGCTACAAGCAAATTACCCTGTAGAGAGTTCATCTACAAACAAATCAACCTGTAGAGCAATCAGCTAGAAACAAATCACCCTGAAGAGAGGTCAGCTACAAAAAATCACCCTGTAGAGAGATCAGCTAGAAACAAATCACCCTGAAGAGAGGTCAGCTACAAAAAAATCACCCTGTAGAGAGATCAGCTACAAACAAATTGCCCTGTAGAGAGATCAGCTACAAACAAATCAACCTGCAGAGAGATCAGCTACACACAAATCAACTTGTAGAGAGTTCAGATACAAACAAATTACCCTGTAGAGAGATCGGCTACAAACAAATCAGCCTGTAGAGAGTTCAGCTAAAACAAATTAACCTGCAGAGAGATCAACTACAAACAAATCACCTTATAGAGAGTTCAGCTACAAACAAATCTCCCTGTAGAGAAACCATCATGTAGAGAGTTCAGCTACAAACAAATCTACCTGTAGAGAGATCAGCTAGAAGAAGTTACCTTGTAGAGAGTTCAGCTTCAAACAAATCACCCTGTAGAAAGATCAGCTAGAAGAGGTCACCTTGTAGAGAGTTCAGTTACAAAAAAACCACCATGTAGAGAGCTCAGCTTCAAACTAGTGACATTGTAGAGACATCAGCTAGAAGAAGTTACCTTGTAGAGAGTTCAGCTACAAAGAAACCATTCTTTAAAGAGCTCAGCTGCAAACAAACCACCTGTACAGAATTCAGCTACAAATAAATCACCCTGTAGAAAGATGAGCTAGAAAAAGTTACCTTGTAGAGAGTTCAGTTACAAAGAAACCACCATGTAGAGAATTCAGTTACAAACTAGTGACCCTGTAAAGACATCAGCTAGAAGAAGTTACCTTGAGAGAGTTCAGCTACAAAGAAACCATTATTTAAAGAGCGCAGCTGCAAACAAATCACCTATACAGAATTCAGCTACAAACAAATCACCATGTAGAGAGATCAGCTAGAAGAAGTTAACTTGTAGAGAGTTCAGCTACAAAGAAACCATCATTTAGAGAGTTCATCTTCAAACAAATCACCTGTAGAGAGTTCAGCTACAAACAAATCTCCCTGTAGAGAAATCAGCTAGAAGAAGTTACCATGTAGATCGTTCAGCTACAAACAAATCACCCTGTAGAGAGATCAGCTAGAAGAAGTTACCTTGTAGAGAGTTCAGCAACAAAGAAACCACCATGTAGAGAGTTCAGCTGCAAAGAAATCACCCTGTATAAAATTCTGCCACGAACAAATTGCCCTGTAGGAAGATGATCAGTTAGAAGAAGTTACCTTGTAGAGAGTTCAGCTACAAAGAAACCATTCTGTAAAGAGCTCAGCTGCAAACAAATCACCTGTACAGAATTCAGCTACAAACAAATCACCCTGCAGAGAGATCAGCTTAACTTGTAGAGAGTTCAGCTACAAAGAAACCATCGTTTAGAAAGTTCAGTTACAAACAAATCTCCTTGTAGAGAGATCAGCTAGAAGAAGTTACCTTGTAGAGAGTGAAGCTACAAACAAATCACCCTATTGAAAGATCAGCTATAAGAAGTCACCTTGTAGAAAGTTCTGTTACAAAGAAACCACCATGTAGAGAGTTCAGCTACCAACTAGCTACCTTGTAGAGACATCAGCTAGAAAAGTTACCTTGTAGAGAGTTCAGCTACAAAGAAACCATTCTGTAAAGAGCTCAGCTGCAAACAAATCACCTGTACAGAATTCAGCTACGAACAAATCATCCTGTAGAGAGATCAGCTAGAAGAAGTTACCTTGTAGATAGTTCAGCTACAAACAAATCACCCTGTAGAGAGATCAGTTAAAAGAAATTACCTTGTAGAGTGTTCAGCTACAAAGAAACCATCATGTAGAGAGTTCAGCTGCAAAGAAATCACCCTGTAGAAAATTCTGCCAGAAACAAATTGCCCTGTAGAAAGATCAGTTATAAGAAGTTACCTTTTAGAGAGTTCAGCTACAAAGAAACCACCTGTACAGAATTCAGCTACAAACAAATCACCTGTACAGAATTCAGCTACAAACAAATCACCTGTAGAGAGTTCAGCTACAAACAAATCTCCCTGTAGAGAGATCAGCTAGAAGAAGTTACTTTGTAGATAGTTCAGCTACAAACAAATCACCCTGTAGAAAGATCAGTTAGAAGAAGTTACTTTGTAGAGAGTTCAGCTACAAAGAAACCATTCTGTAAAGAGCTCAGCTGCAAACAAATCACCTGTAAAGAATTCAGCTACAAACAAATCACCCTGTAGAGAGATCAGCTAGAAGAAGTTACCTTGTAGATAGTTCAGCTACAAAAAATCTCCCTGTAGAGAGATCAGCTAGAAGAAATTACCTTGTAGAGAGTTCAGCTACAAAGAAACTATCATGTAGAGAGTTCAGCTGCAAAGAAATCACACCACTGTCCAAATTTCAAAGCAATAGCTCTTTCCAATCTGAAGTTATCAATTGTCAAAGTTGGCAAATTGGATGTGTGTGGAAGACCCCTTTTCGCAAATCCGATCACATATGTATTATATATATAATTTGTACATTTACTGATAAAATATATAAAGTACATCTACTTCATCTTTTCGTCTTCCTGTAGTAAAGAAAAAAAACATAAGTTAAAAAAGTCCCAAAGCTGGCCATAGGCCGGCTTTGGGGTATACAAATACAAAAAGAAATGAAATCTAATCCAAAACAGCCAAGCTGTAAAAAAAGTGTGCGGCCCTCAGAAAGGCTATGGTGAAAAAAGATGTGAAATCCAAGGTGGCGGCCAAGAAATGGCTGTGATGGTAGGTTAATGGTAAAAATTTTAATAACGACAATTCAGGTGAATTTTTGTGCCGCTTCACAAAATTTACCTGAATTGTCATTATTAAAAATTTTACCATTAACCTACCATCACAGCCATTTCTTGGCCGCCACCTTGGATTTCACATCTTTTTTCACCATAGCCTTTCTGAGGGCCGCACACTTTTTTTTACAGCTTGGCTGTTTTGGATTAGATACTATTAAACAGGAATAAAGAAAATGCAATTTTCACACATTTGTAGCTCCGTGATCCTTTATCCAATTAAAACCACATTTGCTACAGATGTGCCGGCTAGGTAGGGCAGTTCACATTCCAAATTTGAATAAAATTACTCCAGCCATTTCCAAGATACAAGCGGCCAAAGTTTGGGGTTTTTTTCTTTGTTTTTTTCTTCTACTTCTTTTCGCACACTTACAGGGCTCATTAAAGCGGATCTCAGTAACAACTTTGGTAGGAATCCGATGAACATTCACGGAGTATGACCGATTATTTTCCTATAATAAGGTTGAAGATCTGTCACGCCCACAGGGTAAACCCCTTGAAGGACTGAGCTGAAAAATGCTATGTAGATGGAGTCACTATCGTAGGAGTGACTTTTTGTAGTTTGAAAGGAATCCAGATAAAGGCCATCGAGATATGACGCAAAACCCAACCTGTATCACAATTACGCGATAGATTTTTATGCTGAATAAAAAACTATTACTTTCACGCCTACCAGGCAAACTGCTTAGAGTAATGAGCTGAAAATTGGTGTGTAGCTGAAATAATCATCATAGAAAGTCCTTGTAGTAGTACAGAAGAATCAGATCCACTGAGTTGTGATCTCGGTTGTGATTCCAAAGCCAACTACGCGTAGCAAATGCGAGATCGAGATACTCTAATAGAACAGTCACCCTAATGGAGCATTCAGCTATGTTTATAACTTACTCCATTATAGAATTGTATTACATTGCAAGTTATTCTGCAGGGAGTTCAACTATAAACAGTTAATTTTATAGACAATTCAGCTACAAATATATTGCTGTAGAGATTCAGAACTTTACAATTCACGCTGAAGAGAGTTCAACTATAAATAAGTCACTCTGTATAGAATTCAGCTAAAAAGAAACTACCCAGTAGAGAGTTTATCTATATAAACAAGTTAGCTACCCTATAGAGATCAGCTACAATGTTCAGCTACAAGTAAGTCACTCTGTAAAGAGTTCAGCTACAAACAAATCACCCTGTAGAGAGTTCAGCTACGAAAAGATCATCATGTAGAGAGTTCAACTAGAGTGAAGTCATCCTGTGGAGAGATCAGCTAAAAAGAATACACCATGTAGAGAGTTCAGCTGCAAACATATCACCCTGTAGAGAATTCACATCACCGTGTAGAGGGATCAGCTACAAACAAGTCACACTCTAGAGATATCAGCTAGATAAAAGTTACTTTGTAGGGATCAGCTACAAACAAATCACCCTGTAGAAATATGTGTTGGAAACAAATCACCATGTAGAGAGTTCAGCTAGAAACAAGTCACTCTGAAAAGAGTTCAGCTACAAGCAATGAGAGTTTAAGCTACAGTTCAGTTATGTACAAGAAGTCACCTTATTACCTACAGTATGTGATTATCATTCATTGTTAAATATACAAATATTTTTAATCAGACAAAAAGCTGTACACAAAATTTCTCCACAATTCCTGCAGAAAAGAAAAAAATACAAGTTAAAAGGAAGCACCAAAGCCCGTTTATGGCCGGATTTTTGGCTTGCAATACAAAAAGATGTGATATCTAAACCAAACAGCCAAGCTGTAAAAAGTTGCAGCCCCAAAAAGGCCGGGATGATAAAAGATGTGAAATCCAAGATGGCAGCCAAGAAATGGCTGTGATGGTAGGTTAATGGCAAAAATTTTAATTACAACAATTTAGGTGAATTTGTGTTGCCTCCTCCACTATAGGATTCGGCACCAAATTCACCTGAATTGTCGTAATTAAAATTTTTGCCATTAACCTACCATCACAACCTTTTCTTGGCTGCCACCTTAGATTTCAATTTTTTTTTTTATCCTGGTCTTTTTGGGGCCGCACTTTTTACAGCTTGGCTGTTTTGGTTTAGATAATATTAATAAGGAAAACTTTGTTAACTAATGAGAAATAGTCATCACTAAGGAGTAAGGATATACAGTTGAACCTCTCTAATCCGACACCTGCATAATCCAGAATCTCCTCTCTAATCTGGCCAAAATGTCATTTAAGAACACTTTTGTATAGAAAACAACCCCAGTAATCTGACACCTTTGTACTCCATATTCTGACACAAAGTTTGATTCCTTAGACTTTTAAATACATTAATTGTTTTTGACCTTGGTTATCCAACAGAGAATAATAGCAGCATTAAAAACAATCACAGAATACAATTATCAAGCAACCAAAGCATTTAATCGGTTAACAAGAATAGAAAAGGCTGGAATACTTGCAAATTCTGAAATTAATTCATGTTATAAAACATTGTGTGATCCATTTTAGCTGTAATTTACTGCATAATCTGGCACAATTACAGATGTTGTACAATGTCAGATTACAGAGGTGAATTGATAATCCAACAACCTCTTAATCCAGTTAAACTAATGGCTTCCATTGAGCATCGGATTAGAGAGGTTTGACTGTATAGCAGTTTGTGCATTGTACTCTAATACTAATATACAGTCACTTGTTGTTCAATAAAAGCTCAAATAATAACTGCACATATTCTGTTGTGTATAATAACAACATTGCACATGATTATCTACCACTGAATAGTATTCTCTTAATTAATTACAGCAGGAGCATATTTAGGGGTTATCTGGGGTTCCAGAATTCCTCTCTGAGATTTTAACTTGTGGGCTTGCAGCAGGAACACCAAACTATCATAGAGTAGTTTGGCAGTACAAATAGCAATACGGTATAAATGGGAGCAAGTCAGGGCAGTATATCTACAGTGTAACAAGCAGCCTACATTGATTGCTCAGAATTGTAGGAAGGGAGAACAAGTATGTCCATTGAAACACCACTAACAGAGCAGTCATATTTATTAGAATAGAACAGTCAAAACTGCTCTAATATAATGGAATAACATGGTTATTATAGTATGCTGTAAGACTACATACAGTAACTTGAGAATAGCTAGCAATATTTCAATTGGGAGAAATAGATATGTATTTGGGTCACTACAATACCTGACCAGCCATAAACCATAATTGAAGTGAGCCAAGCATGTATAATATCATAGGCGGCGGAAAGGGTAGGGCTAGGGGGCTGAAGCCCCCCCCCCCCCCCCCCCCCTTGGTCTGTTGAAGGGAACTTAGCCCCCCTCAGAATGATATCATGCCAAAATTATCCATCTTGGAGTGGGGCTGAAAACCTTTGTAAAGATCGAGATATTTTATGTAGTTTATCAGCTATAAATGTGTAGCTAGTGAAATGGGCAGCTATTGTCAGCTGGCTGTGACCTTTTTTTTTTTTTTGGTCTTATCTTACCAAACCAGAGATAATGTAGTGCCTCAGTTCATTTATCCACCCTGCCCCCTTATATCAACTACTTCCTGCACAACTGTATAATATTATTGAAAACAGTTTATACTACTCATGAAATCACAAATCTGGTAAATTTTGAAGCATATGAATGTCAGTGGCTGGGGGCTTCTCCCTTAAACCCCTGTACTTTATATATCACTTCCAAATCTGGAAACTACTTCAGCTTGATACATACAGTGTATGTACAGTACACAATTTTGAATTTAGAGAAAACACTGCCTCAGTCAAATCTCATTATATAGCTCACACTAATATCTCAACAACTAAGATTGCTACTGACATCACCATGCTTGGTTGTGTACTTACATATCTGTGCTTTTTCCAGGTGAGGGAAAAGGTAATACAACAAGCAGCTGTCCATGTTGACATAGTGCACACAACTGTTAATGTCTCCCTGAGGATTACTTACGAGTTTAACACATTAACTGCTGATGAATTGGCAGAACTTGTCAACTTTGAAATGAACCTGGAAACACTTGGAAATTTTTCAGTTTCTATTCTCCCTGAACTTATCATATTTGAATCAACAAGTATGTATACAAACATTTAGCTTTTGAAAAACCTAACTTGTGTATTTATTATGTATTGCTAAAGCACTACATTTCTTGCATGGCTGTGTGCATACATGTGAATATTCAAATTCTTAGGCCTTGAAAAACCACTAAATTAATACAATATATATAGTGCAGTTGAATTAGTCAAATGACAGTGTTGTGAACTTCCTTTAACCTTCAATTCATTAACAAATTGGCACAGTATAGCTAAAGGATACATGAAAAAGGCTTTGCTTTTCACTGCACCAACCCACACCATACCAGAATTTTTTAGATGAAACTATATTGAAACTCATTCATTCATGTAATATTGTATAGGTATGTGCCATTGTCCTAAAAGGGTGAATGATGTTACTCTCTCAGTTGGAAATATTAACTCTATGATATATTCTGTGTGTTCTGGAAAACCTTGTGACTGCAGAAGTGATTTAAGTTGTCAGGTACATATACAGTACACAATTAATAGAGTACATTGCTGTCCATTACAGTACCAATTTGATGGATTTAATGTAGCTAGGAACTCGCTAATTATTCTTCCTTTTTTCTTGGTCTATTATTAAAACATAATTCCTGGAGTGTTTCCTGAAAAGTAGCTACAACTGTAGAGGTAATTACTAGTTAGCATAAATTATAACTTACAGATTGAGATACTCTTAGAGTAGTCACTTTACATTAATTTGGGATGAATGCTTTATTAGAGTATATCTCAATGTTATATTCCAGTTTTATGCTAGCAGTGTTTGAGACACTTTAAGAGAATTTTATATTATATTGCAAGTAAAATTAATTAATTATTCCTGCAGATCATCACTCCCTTTATTGTGGAAATGTTTTCACCACTTAATATTCCACAAAATTATTACCGTAGATTCCCTAAAATTTTGGCATCTCTAAATATTTGGCACTCCCGTGCAATGTGCTCTAAATTTCGGCAAGCGGAAAGAAAGTTTCTATTATAAGTGCACTAACTTTCGGTACTTGGAGTACTAGGTTTCTTTAGTATTGAGGATTCCCAGTGACCTCACATAATATGCTACCTCGATGCTGGATGAAGCACCAAGTGTGAAATTGTTCACGGAACGTGCCCAACGATATCATCGTGTGACATCATGGCTACCGCAAAACGATCTTTGTTTCTGTTCACAGAATAACATCTCTTCTGGAGCCCACAAACATGATACACCCTCAGATATAACACTCTGTTAAGTCATGGAACACTTCACGCAGCAACTGGGAGCTAGCGAGAGCCAATTATGCTTTGAAAATAGCCTATTATGCTTTTGAGCAGTGCCCAAAAATTCATCCTTTTATTGAGCTCAAAATTATGCTTCAAAATCAAGATTATGTTCTAGAGTTGGCTGTTTTATTAGAGCATGTCAGTCTTTTCTGACTGTTGTGTTAGAGTACAAACAATGTAAGTGACTGCTTTATTATAGTTTCTTTATCTTTTTTCCGTGAAATGTAAATAATCAGCCAAGGAACTATAAAATTATAACATTGCACATTTTATAGATATAAATGCAGTATTAAGACATAGTGTGTTCATGTTTTGCTGTATTTTTGGCACGCACATTTGCGCATTTAATTGAAAATCTTGAAAATCGTCCTATTATACTGGCATAATGCTTGATGCTTTAGCTAGCCTACTATGCTCGAAATTATGCTGGCGCAAGCCTACTGATCAAAATAATTATTTAATGTTAATGAATACTAGCTACAGGTGCTTGTAGCCATACCTATAATTATGACATGTTTCATAAACACTTTTAAGTAACAGCAGTGTAACATGCTGTATTCAAGTACCCTTTTAACCCCTCCCCAAAAATGCACAGTTGAATCTTCACAGCTTCCATGGTAATATCACTTTTTGATGTGTTATGTGAACTAATAAATCATGGATCACATGATCATCTGAAGGCCAAAATCCTTAATGAGAATTTGTAGTAAATTCTGCTCAATATTATGCATTGATTTGATGCAAACAAGTAGGCATAAAATTGACACATTTACTGTAACTGTACATTTCTGTAAATTGTTTCACGATTATCTCCACTTCTAATGCATTACAGTGCATTGCTCCATTTATTGGAAATGGTGTGGTGTGTGGTAGAGACAGTGATGGTGATGGATATGCTGACATGAAGTTGAACTGTGATGATCCAGAATGTGAACAGGTTAGTTAAATAATACTGTTTGACTTGTGCCATTATGCAGTAACAAAATGTGTCAGTCATGTTACCTGGGGTTAGATAACTTCAAAAATTATAATCATGCAATGCACATGTCAAAAGAAAGCGAATAATGAACACAATACAGTGTGCCCTCGATTATCTGATCCCTTTGACATGTTCAGATAATCAAGAAGTTTGGATAGTCAAAGCCCATTCATTTGTATACAACACCCCGTTCAAAAACTTAATAAAGCATACTACATAATTTTTATACAAAACACTCTTGATCTACCAAAACATATACCAAACTGTGAAAAAGGGTTTTATATAGCACAAATAAAACAGGGAGGAAAGTTATGAGATCAAAAATGTTGGTTTGGGTTATCTTACATTGTTCCTGTAAAATTACACTGCTGAACACATAAGGTCATATCTCTCTTACATTACTTGTGAAAAGGAAAAGGAAAACAAAGTTTTGATCATTAATTTTATGCATTGAGAATATAGTAGGGGTGATTTTGCTTAAATTTGTTGTCAATATGTAGGGATGGTTTCACAATTTTATCCCTGAATTATGCAATCATCTTCATTGGAAATGTACGGTTTTTGTTTATTCCATTATAAGGTACTGTAGCATAGAACTACATATGTGGGAATTATTATTCTTTTTTCTGCGTATAACACTGGTATGGTGCTCAGGCTTCTTGGGTAACACAACACACTACCATGTGTCTTGACATTTCCTGTAGGATACCTGTGCTACGATATACAATCCTGATCAGGCCACGAATTCTTGTGCTATTACACAAGGTATGAGAATAGTGTATGGTTTACAACTATGTGTATTGCTGTTAATATGTGGACATGTACTAACTACAAGTACTGTAAAATTTACTGTAAACTTAAAATTTACTGTAAAATTTACTGTACTGTCTTATTTGTATGTGTAGAAGTCTTATATAGAAATTCCATTGGTTCATTATCTTTAAACCAGTATATGCTATTTCTTCTAAAATATGAGTTTGTACACAATATTGGTGGGTTCTGCAGTTGGTAAAATGTAGGAGAATGCTTCACAGAGTAGCGGTGAAATGGTGAGGTAGTAACTAACTTTTGCAATCATTCTCACTTGCTATCTCTTCAAAAATTTGGCTTTTAATTGTGGGTCACAGAATACTACAAAAACAACCTTGGCATCACGATTTCTACCACGGATGATGACCCCATTACATAGATAAGTTAGAGATAACTCTTATTCACAAATAAATTAAACAAAATTTGTGTATGTATTATTGTGTAGTTCATTAGCATTTAAAACCCATTAAATACTAACATGTATTCCTAGGATGCACAGATTCAGATGAAGGAAGATCAACTTCCATCACAGCAATTGGAATAACTTTCATACTAACTATGATTGTCTCTGTTGCACTCACATTACTAATAGTGTGTATAGTTCATATGAAGAAGAGCAGTACTAAAGGAGCTGCAGTGATGAAAGGAAAAGATGAAGAGGAAAAATCTGTTCTGAAGAATCCAAATGTATTACGTCCCTCTAAGCGAGCTCTATCTCGAAATTTTAGTGCAGTATATGAAATTCCCGAAGGTGAAGGTGAAGGTAGATACCAGAGTCATCCAGGTGGGACAATACAGAGAAATCCGGCATATCGTACTGACTACTGTAACACTTTAAAAGATTCTCCTGAGTACGAGAACACTCAGGTATATGATGACATAAATTAACCTGAACAAAAAAACATCATTTTCTGGCACACACATGCACTTTCTTTGTTACCACACCTACAATAACATAATTGTTACATTTGATGCTTTTAATGTACATTTGGAGCTTATGCAATAAGAGGTAACATGTTTAAAATATCACAATGTAATGCAATATCTCCAGAAACCAAGACTGTGTGCCAACAAAAGTCATGGGAGGCTTTTTAACAATGTAAACATTATAAGCAATTTATGGCCTATAAAATCAATTTGACTTTTCATCTGGCTGGACCAGAGGATGCATAAACAGCCCTGTAATATATTTTACAAACCAAATGATATAACACTTGCTGTGTATGCATGAGCATACCACAATGAAAAATATTTTAGGACCATACATAGACTGCAAATGGGTTGCTGCAGGGATTTTCTTGCTACAATACAAGGTGCTGTCAGACCTTCAGTGCTGGTCACTGTAAGCTAGCAATAGTAGCTGCCATACATAATAACAATATAATAGCATTATTCTGATTCAAAGCCTTTAAACATGCTCATAATTAGTTAGTGTATTGCTTTATAATTACAACATATCTTCCCCCAGCACAGTCAGGATTAACAGAAGCCTTTTTACACAAAAGTGCTAAAATTGATAATTAGCTGAGAAACATTAGTACTGTAATGAATTGATTAGCTAGTTAAAACCATAGAAATCCACTCACCAAATTCAGTCAATAATGGTTTAAAGGGATTATATCCAAGTAGAAACTGTTGCAGTTTGAAAGCTTCTCACATACATACTGGATTTATATTGTGTTGTCCATGTATGTATAGTTAAGATACATTATGCAACATTTTTTTGAGCAACAGGGCTAGCTATGGATTGATTCATTACACCTGACAACGAGGATACAAGTATAGTATGAGGTGTACCATACTATTATAAAACATTAGCCTGTAAGTCGTGTATAATTGTGGAAAGATTTAATGTTTGTACTGGTAAGTGGCTTTTTATTGAAAGGTAAAAAGTTTTATGTCAGACAATTTCTATTAAAATTGGTCAGTCAGTAAATGATACTGACATTGGTTACATGCTTCAAATGTTGCCTCCCTTGTGTAACAAGTGATTTTGTAACTTGTGGCTAATCATAGCTACCTGACTATTGACATTATCAGAGTCCCTTGGAATTCTGAACAATGTTATAGAGTTCCTCTTTCTTCTCCACTTCCGTCTTCACCTATAAACATACCTCATAATAACTATCACATTTAGTTACCACGTAAAACCATAGAAAACCATATAAAAGTTAAAAAAAATAGTTTCCAATCACACAATGATGTCTCCTGGATGTATCAACTGACTTGATTAATAAGACCTCAACCAAGCCTTATATTACCAAGGTCCCTTGCAAAGGACGTTGTTAATAGTCAAATTCCTGGGCTTTGTAACACTTTCAGGTAGAGTGGTGCCACTGGACCTTCAAGTTCTAATGCTACATATATTATGACAAAAATTTGCCAAAGCTAAACACAAATGTAAATGGGATTGTAAGCACTGAGACATTAATTACTATTATTGGCTTCTAGTTACTGTGTTGGACAACAGAAACCTGTGTATATTATATTACCACAGAACGGAAATTCTGATCAACCGAAAACAAAACTACTGCAAACCTAATGATCCAGTATAGCAATGCACATGCATGTAGCACCCATAACAAGTTAATTTATTTTTAAAGCTGTGAGGGGGTTATAGTTCATCTAAGAGACAGCCACTGACAGTCCATGGGAAATTTTCATTGACATTGTAGTGATTCATAAACGCACTTGACAATCACATTGTGTCTTCCATTTCTTAACACATCCATATAATATATAATATGTGTACCTTATCATCAAAAGGTGGCTTCCTACATAGTACAATACATCACGTATGGTCTTTCTCACAGATTTGTAATTGCAATGCTCAGTGTGATCGTACTAACAAAAACCATGAATATTATCACAAAATGCATCCCTCACATAGCAAACAAGTCTCATACAGTACCAAAATAAGATATCAGTGTTCTGCAAGTGTTGTTGGGTAGGTATAATCAAGCCCTATAGCATCGTCAGGGTAATCAAAAACACTTCCAAAAAGTTGCTAGAAATATACAGAATTAGTGGAGTCGAGTGCCACCAGTCTAGGAACAATCACTAACAACTTGTAAATTGCCTCCACATGTGCAACAATAACACTTCTCATGCTGGGTAACTAGTTCAAAAGTACAGTAGATATTGTAGATATCTTAGTAAGATATGATTTGTAATCTGTGAATCATATATAATTATACCTTATGCTAGATGTCTCAGACTATAGAAATCAATAGCTACCTCTGACACACTATGGCCTTTAACCACTGCTCACTGTGTTACCCAGCTTGCTATTGAAACTCTAGCTACGTTACATTATGACAGATACCATCAAGCAGTAAATACTGTACTGAAAGTTATATTGTGTCACAAGATCCATGATTCTTACATCCTACACATGTTTATAGGACCAGTATTTTACCAGCAATCGTTTTTACTTAATATCTCAAGAAGTACAGTAAATTATTAAGTGCTTGTTGAATCATTAAACATTAATGCAGTACATATATACTACGCTCAGTGATCTAATGATTATTCATACATATTGTAGCTACCAATCCCTTGAAATAAATTAAACACTGGCTTAGTATTTGGCATAGAATTTGGTTAGTACTAGTAGTTATGCATTTACAGATTTCTGACTGATGGCTGTACAATGCCAAACAACACCTTGCACCAAAGGGGGATTTAAGAGGATTCCTGAGATGAAGCATCATACTGGCCCCTCCCAATTTTAAAATGTTCCCCCATCCAGAAACTATATGGGTGCTAAACATAAAGTAAGAAGAGCATGCTAATCAGGTCCAGCTATCAATGATATAGTAGTTGGTCAACATTATATCCAAGGAGTAAGGCTTTAATTGAGGCTGCAAGTACTCAAGAAATAATCTAACAAAACACTCAATGACTCCAATAAATGTTTTAGAAAATCTAATTGGATTTTATTTTTGAACTATAAGAAACAAAGAAAAACCAGTGAGCATGTGTGAGCTGAAACTGAACTTTTTTTTCTTCATGACTTGGGAACAACTCTTTCACCATCCTCCTGTCATACTATGGCAGACAATAGATGTACAACCAATGTACAAAATTCAATGCTTGGAATGAAATACCATAGCTTGGTTTTTTTTTCCATATTTCAACTGAAACAACAGCTCTAGTAAAAACTTTTAACTACGTATGACAAGGATACAAAATCAGGGAGCTGAGATTCTACACACATGATAAAGCTCCACACATCTATTTCAACCTCTGACACAAACTATGGATATAAAAAGATAGCAATTATTTTATAAGTACGTAGTAGATTTGGCTTCAACTAACTTGTGATAAGTAAGCAAAAAGAACACAATATTATCACTACTAATTTTTCTCTTGCAAGTTTACTATTGTTATTCATTTGTAATTGCTCTGTCATACATGACGATTCTTCTAGGTAAATCAATGTTATAAAGTAACTATGTACATGTGATTGTGTCCTTGTTAAAATTAGCTAAAATTAGCTAATGATTGAAGTAATGTTCTTATGTTTAACTCCCTATATTTACATGTTTTAGCCTTTAAATTTTCAACACCTTTATAATTATCCTTCAAATGCATGTGATTAGATATTAGTTCATGTTTTCTTATACTGTTAATACTGCTGTACATAGCTAATGTGATCACTGCATACTGTATATCACTCTTAGCTAAGAATTTAACACTCATATAATAAGCATTTGAGAAGGAGGCTATAGAGCCTTAGCCCCTGCACTTTGAAGATCAAAACGAGTTGATAATAGTCCTGCGACATTTTTTCATCGAATACTTAATGCATATGGGTTTTAATAACAAGCTGAGTGTGAACTGTTTTCTAGTTACGCATTGTGCACTATATAACCATATAATATAAGATTCACTGATTCACAGTCTCATAACATATCCATAATAGGGCATATACAGCTTACAATCATAATAAATCTTACTAGATTCAGTTAGTACCAACAGAAGCTTGTGCACACAGTAGTAAGAAAATTTTCAATCTGGCAAGAAGCATTGTAACAAATTAATTAAGTAGAAACCATAGAACAGCATTCGCCACATAAAGAGTGTAGGGGATTTTATTCAAGAGCTTGGGAGAATTTTCATTGACATGATCACTTCTTGAACATGTCTGTTTTCACATACCGCAAATACATGTGTGCTTGCAATAAGTCAGGTCATAATAATATTTTGTTTTCCAAGTATATATACATAGTTGTGCACACTATTATTTTGTACATGTACCTGTAATAGGACTGCATTCTACAAAACACTTTATCAGCACATACTGTACTAGTAGTAGCTCATCTATCTTGTTGTCACACATAAGCAACTTTTTGATTGAAAACATGTGATAAGTTTGTTGTTCAAGTATCTATTTTGTTGACTACTATATAGGTATCCAATATACTAGATTAAAACTGAAATTGGTCATAATGGCCTTATAGGCTTGTAGATAGTTATGGAATCATTCTTTCTTTTTGTATATGATTTATGTGTTGTACATGCTGTAGTTAAGACTATTGCTAACACACATAATATACAACCAATTTTAGAAAAGTTACACTTAGCTGAGTATGACAGCATTAACAATTATATATGGGTAATATACAAGATATATATATATATATATACATATTCATTTGACACAATGTACAGCCACAATTGAGTTACAGTAGCTTTATATACACTTCAATTCACAATTCTTCAATTTAATTGTTTGTCAATTAATTTCATGGGTATAGCATATTGATAGCTAACTGAACATATAAGTAGAAGCTAGCATTAAAGACACAATGTGACTGTCAAGTGGGCGTATTAATAATGACAGTGTGAATTAAAATTTCCCATAGACTATCATTGTTTGTCACCAGACAACTAAACTTCTTTCCAACTTTATAATTAATTAGGTGTCACATACACATAAATTATGTGACTGGATTTGCAAAAAGGATCTTTCACAATATGATACCAGGACAAATGACTTGTTTGCTAATTCCCAGACGTTACACCTTGCAGAAATTTTTAAGGTTTACTGCTGCTCGCTGGTGGAATGCAATACCATCTGACTTTCATCCTGCCATCAAAGACCTCCGTTACCATTGATTCTTCCATGATTATCATGCATATCTACTTAATGATTTGTAATAACTATTTAGTTTGTATTTTTTTGCCTGTTTTGTAATGTGAGTTTATGTGTTCAGTTGTTCTTGCTTGTATATTGTGTGTTAGCTAATTTTTGTACTGTGTATTTTTAGTGCTACTGCATGTTGTCACTCCTGCAAGGAAGAACGGCTTTAGTCGATCGTGTGTCATCCTATTGCCTTGATGTCTGGTCAGGAGCTTATAAGTGCCAAAGGTGTTTATGAATTCCTATAGTGAACACCAACATAGCTATATAGATGGGGAAAAATTTGTATGTATCTTTATTATAATTAAGTTATGATTCTCAAAGTTAATAGAATTGGAAGACCCCTTTTCCAAATGCAGTCACATATGTAGTTTGTGACTGATACTTTATACAGTGTAATTAGATAGCAGCAGTGGTTTCCAGTTGATTAAGTATTTCCTGTACAAGTACATACAGGTTTCTGTTGTCCCACATAGACATTCTTTTCACTGAAAAATGAGCCAGGGCTTTTACTGGCTTATGACTTATGGCTATAGTTAGCTAATGCAGTAGTTACATACTGTACTAAGTCTATGAAAATGTAAATTTTTAGATTTGTACCTTTATGCACACAAAATGTTTAAACTTGAAACTTCATAACTTTTAAATAATTCCTCTTAAAGTTTCTATGGGTGAGGTCACAATATAATATTTGGCTAAATTTGATATAAAAAGATGTGCTCGGAACTGGTTAGTGTGTAACAATAACTTATTTGCTGGCAAGTACAAATGTGTGAAAGGCACCTTTTTCACAGATCCAGTGACATTTTAATAATTATCATATTACGTTAGTGAGACACATCACTGTGGAAGTGATTGGTTATTCAAATTCATAATTGGTTACTGCTTCTTACTTACACAATTAGAAGCTGAAACTGATTTCATTGTTGCCAACACTAACTTCAGCTGAAAAAAAATGAAAAAAGATTTATGTTTACATCATGATAGAGGTGTGCGATTATCTAGATATATTCGATTATCAAGATATCATAAGACTTATCGAGATAAGGATGATAGGTTTATTAATCTAAATGATAGTAAACTTCCGCAAATTATTTGTATACCTGATGGTGTAAACACCTCCTGGGGACTCCAACTCTCCTACCACTTGGAAACAGTTTAAGACTAACATTTTTCACTTTTTCATAGTCTTCAAATTGCAATTTGCTCACTTTACTGGTTACAATATTGGCAGTTTACAAAAATAAATAATTGTTTCAGTTATTGAGATATGTTAGATAATTGAGATAAATCCAAAGGAATATCGAGATATGTCTAAATTAGTCATCGCACACCTCTACATCATAATCTTATGGCATGATCATGCACTCAATTTTAGCTAGATTATGTAGCTATCTATAGCTATGGTACGTATATAGCTTGTTTATAAGGCACTGAAATGAATTGCTTACGCATGTGTATATAATACGTATACATATATGTATTTACAAAACTTGAATCTCATGTATATAGTAGATAAGCTTGAGTCTTCATACCATGAATTTTGTGATGATAGTCATTCATAAAAAAGTAGAATCTCAGGGCTTCTAGAATATGAAAATTCTCCTGGCCATGGGAGTAAGCCTCCAGACCCCAAGAACAACAGCCATAACTGTTGTTTGCTTCAAATTCGGCTGTGTATTATTCACTGCCAAAGTTGGCTCTCACATGCTCCGTGCACTACCCCTGATGTCACTGGGCCTGCAAAAACAGAGCATATGGACACAAACTGCACCCAATCACATAACAGATCATATCCAGGATGGAATATATATATATATATATGAATGTTGTATCTTTCATTATAGAATCAATTAGAAAAATGTTTAACTTACTGCTGAAAATTGCTTAGCAATCATGGGTATAAAAAATTATAAGTCATGAAAGTAGACAAATTGTATGATATGTGTTCACTGTAGTCCTATTGTCACAAGCCTGATCACGAATTGTAGCTATGGAGTTGGCTTAATTGTAGGCTTGAGTACATTATGCTTTTTAAATTACCTATTATTCTTTTTTTATTCACCTATTATTCCCCAAGATTACTCCCAAATATTCTTGGAGTAATTCCTGGAATTGTTATTCTTTTGCAGCTGAAAATATAACCACTTGCAAGTATAAAGGCTATACCCAAAGATCGAGACACTCTAATAGAGCAGTCACAACTAAACTTGTCTGACTGTTCTATTAGGGTAAGTGACCGCTCTATTAGAGTATCTCGATCTTTTTGCCCGATGTTGTGCTAGCAATGGTTGTCGGGATGTTCCTTTACGAATTTTTCTGCAATACTACACGGAAAATGTGTGAATTCTAATTAATTATTCCGGAAGATCACCCTATTATTCCAGAATTATTCCTGATTCTTTTTACCACCGATTATTCCAAAAATTATTCCGGCATAATGCACGCATGCCTACCTTAATTGTGACTGGGTTTGTGAATAAGATATACAGTAGGTTGTCTTTCACATACATCCAATTCCATGAACTTGGAAGACCATTACATAGTTTTCAAGATACATACAAACCTGAAACTTTCAGTTATGTTGGTGCTCCCTGCTAATCATATTTCAACACAATAGCCTTTTCAATCAGAAGAATCATCAAAGTGGATAATTCACTGTGTGTGGAACGGTTCTTTTCGCAAATCCGGTCACAATTTGATTATTATGGTTACAACAACAATTGGGCATGTATCACAAACACTATAGCATGCAGTGATGATGATAGTAACACAGCAACTTTGGCTCTGAATTACAATCTTTTTAACGTTTTGCACATTTTCTACTATAAAGTCACCGTACTGTATAGTGCAAAAGTTAAATGGGAGAAAATTTGACAAATTGACGATTAGCATTGCAATTTGTCAAAATAATATTATTCCCTCAAAATTTAGCATTTAGTATATTCTCTATACAATATTGGAGCATTTTGTCTCATCAAAATCCTCGATTGAGTGATTCGTCAAAATTTTCGTGTCAAATATATTTGTGCTATATTGATTATGTAACATGAATAAATGCAAGATGGAAATACATAGAAGAACAACACAAAATGGCCATATTGTAGGAATTTCCATAAGGGCTAAAGGAAATTTTTGCATGGTGTGCTAACACCTAGTAACCGACAAATCTAATTGTCATCTATGTTTTCTTAAAGTAATATAAATTCCATCTCCTTACTATGAAATATCACATTGAAGGTAACAGCTGAGAGAGAATTTATCTATAGTTAACACTGACCAAGAAAGTCATGGGTGTAAAGTTATTTGTTTTCACGTTGTTGCTAATAAAATCTACCTACTGTCAGATAGATTCACCAGAAGATGCAAGAAGTGTAGCTTGCAGTTTGTCCAATAGTGGATTATCAGGAGATCCTCAGTGTGCACTGTCCGCAGCAAGGTTCGTACTTGCTGGTCAGGGTATCAATCAAACACTAACTATTGATGATTTGAATGAGTTGTGTACAGCAACTCCTTGTGCTCAATTGATTGATCTACGGTTAAAAACAATTCCATCTTGCGAAGATGTAACTACAGTAAGTATTTTAATAGTATACACTGTTGTTAATCCATACCAGCAACACAATATTATTATATATATACATACCTGTATATATTTTTAGTATAAATTTCTTAGTGTCACTATACTAGTATTTCATTTCTTAACTATTTCATAAGCATATTGCAAAATGAGTCTGATTATTGCTTTTCACTGTAATGCATATCTTACTTGCATATAATATGTCTTGTATCTAGGATTTTGTACTTAGACAGAGACAGCTAACAACCTTAACCTGTACAGTGGATAATGGAACCAGAAGTTGTGTTGAGTTTCTAAGCAGTGAACAGTTTCAAGCTTTAAACATGTCAGTGGTGAGTTAGCTAATATGTTATACGTGTATGTGTTCACTACAGAATGTCATAAATAAAGTTTTCCTGTATTCATACAAACAACTGTCAACTTCAATGCATTTACTAGTCTTGTCATATGTAGTAGCCAAACATACAATGTTGTATTTAGTATAGTGTTTAGGTAACACACATGAGCATTGTATATAACTCTATATAACATATTAATGTTCACTTGTAGTTTATGCCAGGAGGAGCATGTGAGATGTCAAATATCACTGAAGGAATGTGTTTACCAGATTGTGCAATGGTTTGTCACATACACACATATATATATAATACAATGTATGCATACTTATCAGTATTGCATGATTATTTCTCCATCATATATGCATGGCTGGCATATTGATATGAGTGGAGTAAAAACATAGCTCTTGTATATTACTGTAAGAAGAGTTTCACAGCAGAGCATGCAGATTCTCTAAAAATAACTATTATAATAAATTTACTGTACTTTCTTGGATCATTGCCCAAATGAGTAGCAACTGTAATGATGAGAAGTATACGTATTATGCAAATACTGTAACAGACATGGGGCCAAGTACATTTAAAAGTACTTAAGTAAAGTACAAGTACTTTTGATTTTTCCAAGTACAAGTACAAGTACACCAGCAGCAATCAAGAGAGTACTTAAGTAAAGTACAAGTACATGCTGGAAGTACTTAAGTAAAGTACAAGTACATTTTGCTGTAGTAAAATATATGCTGTATTCAGTGTATTGTAGTATGTAAGTGCGCCTAGGGGGTTGGTTTTTGTTAACCATTCTCTCTCTTAAACTCTTAAAATTCACTGACTTGAATAGCAGCTTTGTTTTTGTTTGCCAGAATGCTATGACATCATTAATCGTGGCAACATGGTACATAGTAAGGTTTGGGAAGGCAGTAGAAGAATCGCAAAAAGTTGTAAACTGCACCTTCACCCACTGTGTACAAACTACGTACAATGTTTGCAGTACTTACAAGTACTTAAAAGTACTTTAAGTACTCAAGTACATAGCAAAGTACTTGAGTATAAGTACAAGTACATCGGAGAAATTAAGAAAGTATTTAAGTAAAGTACAAGTACTTTCAAATCTGTACTTAAGTGTACTTAAGTACAAGTACTCATGTACTTGGCCCCATGTCTGTACTGTAATAAAATGACATCATTTACGTCACTTAAATTATGTCATTTACAGTATCGGTTGGCATTGGGCATTTACAGCTTTACTGATACAAGTCTGATACTGCCAAAATAGGGCTGATATACTATGCTAGTGTCAGTATATCGGTGCATCACCAATGTACAGTGTAGCTAAATATGCTAGGGTTGGAAAAAGTGGGCAACTGCATTTAAAGCACTAACCCTAAACTGGTATCAAGACACACGGTAGTGTGTCGTGCGGCCCAAGAAGCCGGCGTGCAACCCCGTGAGTATATTGACAGGAAGAAAGAAAACGCAATTTTCGCACCTCCGTAGCTCTGTGCTGCCTTGATGAAACAAGACAAAATTTGCTGTGTAGATTCCCTCCACCTTCAGCACTCCACATTCCAAATTTGAGCAAAATCGCTTCAGGCATTCCTGAGATATGCGACTTCAAAAATTGGCTTAGTTTCTTCGTTTTTTTTCTTCTTCTTCTTATTTTTCTTCCTCTTTTCGCACACTTACAAAAACTGCTATAAAACGCGAACGCGTTATCCGATTGCCTTGAAATTTGGCACACAGAAGGGGGGGTATAAAGGCGCATCTCGGTACCAACTTTGGCTGGAATACCATAAACAGGCAAAGAGTTATGAGCGATTATGCACGAAAAATAACACCAATATGTTGTCACGCCTACAGGGTAAACCGCGTATGGGAAGAAGCTGAAAATCGGTGGGTGAATAGGTTAACTATTGAACCTCAAACCTTTTGTGGTTTGAAAGAAATCGAGCTAAAAACCAGGAAGATACAGCGAAAAAATCAACAGTGTGTAACAATTACGCAATCGAGATTAGCTAATTTTTAATTTTATTATTATTATTATTATTACTAGGACCGCGTCACATACAACCAAGTACATACACCAACGTGACAGCCCCCCGGTGAGGCTATTAGGTAGTGAATGCATTATCCCCAAATCAACTCAATATGTCACAGTAGTGACAGATATAACACAATAGTGGCATCGTAACTAAAGGCCACCAGTAGCTAAGTGCCAGTACATCATTGGTGTGGTAATGGCACAGTGATGTATACAAAGTATATGTATACAAAACATACAGGAGAGAACTATACATTATTGCAGTATTGTATGCAGTAATACATTATAGGCAACATCACCATGCAGATAAAAATTATTAGCCAACATACAGCAATGCATATCAACATCAACTAGAGCTAAGTAAGGTTCATCAGTGATGTAGCAATGGCACAGTGATGGGTGACACACCATAGTTATGCATACACAACTTTCAGGAGATAGCTACACAATGCTGTAGGCGTATGCAAGCCAGATGAACCAGATAAAGGAAGACAGCCAAGCCACTAGAGCCTAGTAGCTACGCCAGGTGAAGGCAAAAAAGATTAAGCACGTATTGAATTGCCTGACACCAACACAAAGAAAGTTCGCCATGCCAGCTGCACAAGACAAAATTGTTTACTTGTATTTTATATGTAACTGTAAGCTTATTGTAAAGAGCGTGGCATATGTCAGTTTAATGTTTTCTTGTATTGTTTATTTACATGAATGAATCCACTGGCAGCTGGCATGGAGACTTGAGATGTTACAAACATAAAAACTTACTTGTAATCTTCTTGTTTACACAAGTGGCTTCTGGCTCTCCTGCACGGGCATCACTAATCTTCTTCGCGCAATATGTAAGTAATTAAGCAAGGGTGTGGTACTGGGCGTTATATAGAATTACACGTATGGTCAAGTCATCAGCACAAACAGGAGCGACGATTATACGTTTGTGCCTTCATTCACAGGCGAATCTATCCCCGGTTAGTTCATGTCTCTAGGCCTCGTAGTTTTCTCAAACATTAATTATTAATTATTTAATTATTTATTTATTTATTTATTTATTTATTTATGACGTAATTTTAACCGCGTTTCATATTATTCTTAGTACTTGGTTATATAATTATTATTATTATTATTATTATGCTTGCCACGCCTACCAGATAAACCACTTGGGGTAATGCTTTGAAAATCGCTGTACAGATGGAGTTATCATCTTAGAAAGGCTCTTCAATGGTGTAGAAGAATCAGACTTAAAGCCACGGAGTTATAACACGAAATCCAACTTGGTGTAGCAAGTGCGAGATCGAGATACTCTAACAGAGCAGTCATCCTAATAGAGCAGTCACCCTGAACAGAATTCAAGAGATCAGTTAGAAATAAGTAACCTGTATAGAGATCAGCTACAAACAAATCACCCTGTAGAGAGTTCAGCTACAAACAATTCACCCTGTTCAGACATCAGTTAGAAGAAGTTTTCTTGTAGAGAGTTCAGTTACAAACAAATCACCCTGTTGAAAGATCAGCTAGAAGATGTCACCTTGTAGATAGTTCAGTTACAAAGAAACCACCATGTAGAGAATTCAGCTACAAACTAGTGACCCTGTAGATACATCAGCTAGAAGAAGTTACCTTGTAGAGAGTTCAGCTACAAAGAAACCATTCTGTAAAGAGCTCAGCTGCAAACAAATCACCTATACAGAATTCAGCTACAAACAAATCACCCTGTAGAGAGATAAGTAAGAAGAAGTTACCTTGTAGATCGTTCAGCTACAAACAATTCACCCTGTAAAGAGATCAGCTAGAAGAAGTTACCTTGTAGATAGTTCAGCTACAAACAATTCACCCTGTACAGAGCTCAGTTAAAAGAGGTTTCCTTGTAGAAAGTTCAGCTACATACAAATCACCCTGTAGAGAGATAAGTAAGAAGAAGTTACCTTGTAGATCGTTCAGCTACAAACAATTCACCCTGTAAAGAGATCAGCTAGAAGAAGTTACCTTGTAGAGAGTTCAGCTACAAAGAAACCATCATGTAGAGAATTCAGCTGCAAACAAATCATGTATAGAGAGTTCAGCTACAAACAAATCTCCCTGTAGAGAGATCAGCTAGAAGAAGTTTCCTTGTAGAGAGTTCTGCTACAAACAAATCACCCTGTAGAAAGATCAGCTAAAAGAAATCACCTTGTAGAGAGTTCAGCTTCAAAGAAACAATCATGTGAGAGTTCAGGTACAAACAAATTGTCCTGTAGAGAGATCAGCTAGAAGAAGTTACCTTATAGAGAGTTCAGCTACAAAGAAACCATCATGTAGATAGTTCAGGTACAAACAAATCACCCTGTAGAAAGATCAGCTATAGAAGAAATCACCTTGTAGAGAGTTCAGCTACAAAGAATCTATCATGTAGAGAGTTCAACTACAAACAAATCACCCTGTAGAAAGATCAGCTATAGAAGAAATCACCTTGTAGAGAGTTCAGCTACAAAGAAACCATCATGTAGAGAGTTCAGCTACAAACAAATCGGCCTGTAGAGTATTAAGCTACGAACAAATCTCCCTGTAGAGAGATCAGCTAGAAGAAGTCACCTTGCAGGGAGTTCAGTTACAAAGAAATAAACCATGTAGAGAGTTCAGCTGCAACCAAATCACCTGTAGAGAGTTCAGCTAGAAACAAGTCACATTGCAGAGCTACAAAGAAACTACCATGTAGAGTTCAGCTGCAAACAAATCACCCTGTAGAGAACTCAGCTACAAACAAATCGCCCTGTAGAAAGATTAGCTAGAAGAAGTTACCTTATAGGGAGTTCAGCTATGAACAGATCACCCTGTAGAGAGTTCAGCTACAAACAAATCACCCTGTAGAGAGTTCAGCTACAAACAAATCTCCCTGTAGAGAGATCAGCTAGAAGAAGTTTCCTTGTAGAGAGTTCTGCTACAAACAAATCACCCTGTAGAAAGATCAGCTAAAAGAAATCACCTTGTAGAGAGTTCAGCTTCAAAGATACAATCATGTGAGAGTTCAGGTACAAACAAATTGTCCTGTAGAGAGATCAGCTAGAAGAAGTTACCTTATAGAGAGTTCAGCTACAAAGAAACCACCATTTAGAGAGTTCAGCTGCAAACAAATCACCTGTAGAGAGTTCAGCTACAAAGAAACCATTCTGTAAAGAGCTCAGCTGCAAACAAATCACTTGTACAGAATTCAGCTACAAACAAATCACCCTGTAGAGAGATCAGCAAGAAGAAATTACCTTGTAGATAGTTCAGTTACAAACAAATCACCCTGTAGAAAGATCAGTTAGAAGAAGTTACCTTGGAGAAAGTTCAGCTACAAAGAAACCATTTTGTAAAGAGCTCAGCTGCAAACAAATCACCTGTACAGAATTCAACTACGAACAAATCTCCCTGTAGAGAGATCAGCTAGAAGAAATTACCTTGTAGAGAGTTCAGCTACAAAGAAACCACCATGTAGAGAGTTCAGCTGCAAAGAAATCACCCTGTAGAAAATTCTGCCAGAAACAAATTGCCCTGTAGAAAGATCAGTTAGAAGAAGTTACCTTTTAGAGAGTTCAGCTACAAAGAAACCATTCTGTAAAGAGCTCAGCTGCAAACAAATCACCTATACAAAATTCAGCTACAAACACATCACCCTGTAGAGAGATCAGCTAGAAGAAGTTACCTTGTAGATCATTCAGCTACAAACAATTCACCCTGTAGAGAGAGCAATTAGAAGAAGTCACCTTGTAGAGTATTCAGTTACAAAGAAACCACCATGGAGATTTCTGTAATCAATATATGTGACCGGATTTGCGAAAAGGGGTCTTCCACACACATCCAATTCCGTAAACGTTGGAGACCATAACTCAGTGTTCAAGTAACATATTAACCTGAAAATTTCACCATGTATTCAGCTATAGTGGTGCTCACCACTGCCCAAATATCAAGGCAATAGCTCTTTCCAATCAGAAGTTATCAATTGTCAAAGTTGGCAAATTGGATGTGTGTGGAAGACCCCTTTTCGCAAATGCGGTCAAATATGTATTATACAGTATATATAATTTGTACATTTACTGATAAAATATTTAAAGTACATCTACTTCATCTTTTCTTCTTCCTGTAGTAAAGAAAAAAACGTAGGTTAAAAAAGTCCCAAAGCTGGTATACAAATACAAAAAGAAATGAAATCTAATCCAAAACAGCCAAGCTGTAAAAAAAGTGTGCGGCCCTCAGAAAGGCTATGGTGAAAAAAGATGTGAAATCCAAGGTGGCGGCCAAGAAATGGCTGTGATGGTAGGTTAATGGTAAAAATTTTAATAATGACAATTTAGGTAAATTTTGTGAAGCGGCACAAAAATTCACCTGAATTGTCTTTATTAAAATTTTTACCATTAACCTACCATCACAGCCATTTCTTGGCCGCCACCTTGGATTTCACATCTTTTTTCACCATAGCCTTTCTGAGGGCCGCACACTTTTTTTACAGCTTGGCTGTTTTGGATTAGATTATAGTTTACAGCGGTACCTCTCTTAACAAACTCCCTGAATTAAAAAAACCTCCATAATTAGGACAAAACTTTTGGTCCCAGCAGGTCTGGTCAATACAGCTTTTACCTCTGGAAGAGGAAAACCTCTATATTACAACAAAAAGTGGCCAAAACTTCTGGGTCCTAAAATGCCCGTAATAGAGAGGTTCCACTGTAAAGCCATATGCATGTTGTATACAGTTGTTGAATTTTATATACCTAATGCCCTACAGTTGCTGGCAGACTTTATCAATGCTGCTGGATGTTGTGCTCAAGTAATCCTGGATTATTTTGAGTAAGCAATATATCTGTATTACAACCACACCTCAGCCAGTAGGAATACAAATAAGTTATCATGGTATTATGTACAGACATTACATTGCACAGCTAGCTACAAATGTTCATACATAATACACATCTGTAATTTTAAGTAAATAAAAAACACTATTATTGTGCTATAATATATTGTTGATTCACAATATTTATTTCAGGGCGATAGATGTGTATCCACCTCCTGAAACAATACTTACAGCATGTAGCATGGAGGATATTCCTGATAACTGTAGGGTGAGTGTGTCAATGTTGCTACAATTTACAAGTCTAATAATTTCAACACTAGTGCATGTCATAATGCATACATGCCCAGACAAATTCTAACATGAAGCTTTTCTTGAATTTGATAACTTTAATTTACAGTGTATATAGAAAGCTTTGAAGTCATACGTATGACTATTGCACCTGATATTAGTGATTCGTGCTTTAACTTCTTACATGTCATATTAAAGTATTAAATTTCTTTTAGCTAACTCTTCTAGGCATTCCGCCTTCTGATAAATACTTCATCAAGTAACTTTCTTAGACTTTTAGGTTCATGGTTAAATCCTCATACAGGTTTTGTTCATCCTCCAGTGTTTATGTAAACAGTAGCAAGTTATTATGGGGTATCACTTAAATCCCAGTGCTTTCATGCGCTGATTGTACATGCACATCTGGTTATATCATTTATTTTACAGTTGTATCAGAGAAGAAGCAGCAGTTTTGCAGTCACAAAAGGATCATTTGGAATACTCAGTCTGATAATGGCTATAGTGTTTGCTATGAACTGAACGTGAAAAACTATTGTTATGTGCTCTACACAAGTGCATGTGAGCATAGTTATCATTTGACCGTATATAGCTAGGCTGATTTATGTTGATTTACTGAACTACATGCAGTGTATATAATCAATATTACAATGTAGAGCAAGTTCTTTAATTGTGACACAAAAAGAATGTTCTTGTGTTTAATATAAAAAGTACTAAATAAGTACTATATGCATAATTATAATTATGAGATGGAAGAAGATACCGTATCCTTAAAAGTTTTAAAGGAGAAAGAGATTGATAAAGATGTGTAATAATTAATGCACTATATAAAAGTTGCATTCCCGGTTTTATCATGAACCATGGTAATATTCTCTATTAATTTTTGTTTGCCAAAATCTATTTTATGTCAGCATGAGTAGCTAAAAAGTATTTTAGACTAGACTTTTATCAAGTTGTAAGGCAAATAACTCAGTACAGCACGCATACTAATGTTATTATAATCATCATGCCTGGAACCACACTACTTATTGTATGATACCAAATGTACTTTATAACTTACAGAAAACAACTAAGTACACGATAATATCATGGCGCTGTATCAATAATATATATGTATATTATAGTAATCTTTATTTCAATGCTAGTAATCTTATCCAAGAATAACATTTGGCATACAACTTGTGGCTTAGGATATGATAAACTATAACACCTCCACTGAATTGATTTACATAAGCACTACCTAGCTTGTGGAATAAGAAAAAAAAACAAAGGTTGGTAACTCAATGCATCAGCATTTGTCAACGAATAACCAACAATGATCAGTTTTAGTTTCCAGCATTTGTTAGGCGGAAATGAAGTTAATATTAAAATTGAGATATAGTACAATATTGCTGTACATAGAGCTACCATTTAATCAATAGATGCATATATAAAATTTAATCAATAGATGCATATATAAAATATATCCTTTGGTCTGAGCGTCCACAAAAAGATCATAGCAACTAGTCAATATTTACTTATCTACTGTACAGTGTAAAGATCATATTGACCATAGCACACTAATAATCTGGAACATAACTTATAGTTCGGATGCATGCCTGCCAGGTACAGTAATTCAGACTTACAGTATTTTGGGTACACGTGTGTAAAGGTACATAAAAGTTTTCCGGTTACTGGCCTATAATATAAAATAATCTTAAAGTACGTAAGTGCTAATATAATTCATCAGCATAATCATAATCTAGAGATTCTGTGTCAGGTGAAGATGAACCATAGAGAAACGGAGGATTCACATCCTCATCAGGAATCTCAACAAAATCAAGATCAATGTCATCAGGAAGGTCAATAATATTATTGTCATCAGGAAGCACAATATTGCCGTCATCATTCTGTTGCACAAAGTGATCATCTCTGGGTACAGCTTGACCTATTTCAACTGTCGCTATAGCAGATTGCATGCAAGTGGTACGATTTTTTGCTTTATGACAACCTCCAATAACAATAATGGCTTTGTCATCTATAGCAGCCACAATAGAGTATGCCCTCGGAGTCTTAAGAGTATCCACAAGTGTCCATGTATTCATTTCAGCATTAAACATATTGACATCTGCTACACTGTCAAAAAGCTGATCATTTCCACCAATAATAAGTGGTGGGTTGCTATGGGACACTACAGTGGTACGGAGTCGTGGTGGAGGAAGCAAAAACTTCCAAGATTTTGCAGTGGTTGAGTGAACAATATCATCAGCAGATAGCCGATACGTAGCTTTATGGCGCATGTTATCTTCACCAGCATATCCAATTATGTACATTTCATTGTCACAGATTGTAGTAGACATGTTCCACATTGGGCAAGGAAGATGAGTGGCTACCTCCCTCCATCTCATTTCAATAATGTTCATAACTTCAATAGTAGAAAGGCACGCATCAATGTTAGTGCCACCGGCAACAATCACAGAATTGCCATGCTTAACTACTGAGCATCTGTTGCGAGGGTTTAGCATATCAGGAAAATGCTTAATCCAAGTTTGGTTACTATCATCATAACTGCTTAAACTCTTACTGATTTCATCAGTTTCACAATCTTGACCACCAACCAGTGTCAAGCGGCCTCCAATAATTTCATGTACAGCAAGCAGTTGTTTAGGATCAGGTAATGTTGACCACTTGTTATTAGCAATGTCATACATGAACACTTTGTAATACACATCTCCACCAGGACCACTACAGCCAGCAATATAGACCTTGTAGTTGTGTACAACAGCAGTAGCTGAGTATATGGGACGTGGAGCACTAGCAGCTTCAGTCCACCGGATACAGTTTTTACTGTTCTTTAGTGATTGAATCAAGTTCGGAGCATCCTTCAAAAAAGAATAATGTAATAATACAAATATTGAATAAGCAAAGTTTGTATACAGTGGAACCTCAGTTACCTAGACCCCACATATATGGATTCTTGTTTAACCAAACTACAGAAATGACTACTCTATTAGGGTAGTGACTGTTCTATTAGGGTAGTTGAATACAACTGATATTTTTACAAAATGTTCTTTAAGGTTATTTGTATAGATACACAGTTTCAGAGATATGGATTATGGACCACCCATGGTCCCAAGGGGTTTGGATAACTGTGGTCCCACTGTAATTCAAAATACAATATTATTCATTTACAACGTCACCATGCAAAAGCAATAGACATCAAGTTCCACAAGATTGAGTACAAAGAATTTAGGGACCTAGCAGTATTAATCTTCAAGAAATCATATACTGTGGATAAATTTTCTAATAACAAACTGATTGTTCTGGAATTCTCTTTATCAGCCATGATTCCTGAAACAATCTGTGACATAAAACCAGTGATGTGCAATAGCTAGACATCAAGAACCAGGATTCTGCAGGATTTAGAAAACTCAAATGCCCTGAGCTATAGCACTGAGTGTAGTGAGGGCACTACTAAAGGCCTGACGGTTTTCTAAACCCGTACAACCCATTGGTTCATCCAACTTCTTTAGAGTACAACTCATTATTGTTGACAGCTGCCTGTAAACAAAAAAATGCACTGTTAATTAGTGGAAACAAGCCCTCTACATATCACTCTAATTCAGCATGACTGTAACTATCCATGCAAACACCCACGGGTTGCAAATGTGTAATTGCCAAGATATGAAAATCGCATTTACTTTCTTCCTGTTAATATACTCACGGTGTGGTGTGCCAGCTTCTTGGGCCGCACGACACACAGTGAAAAGAAAAACGCCCTGTGCTATGAGAAGCCATAGAAATGCGCACGTAGCAAACATTCATTGTTACAATACTTACCAACCGTACAACAAATGATCATAGTGGAGAGCTATAACAAGCAACCATGGGATGAATAACCTAGAAACACAGCTTGAAACAACCAGCCATGTTTACAAGCCATTAAAATACGGAGTAATGCAGACTCATCTCTGAGGGAGCATGCATTAAAATATTATGTGGGTGCCTCACTGTCTGGGTTGTTAATTGAGCCCACACCACCACAGGCACTGAAGCATTGTCAGTGATTGTTTGCACTTTGAACTGCTTACTAAGTGTATATCTTAAGACAAGAAAATAAAATGTTAAAGTTCTCTAGTTTCCTCCAATCTAAATGGATAGCTACATTATATTATATTGGTATATCGGATCAGTATTGGTGTTCAGACTCAGCATATTGGTTTATATTGGATCGGTTCAAAATTTGTCTATCGGAACACCTCTAACACACACCCACACATGCAGTCATGTACACACTGCGCACACACCCACACTGTGCACACATCTCTTCCTCTCCAGTACCATAAAGGTCACATGATTTTCATCCAGCTGTATGAAGATGCTCAAGACATCGCACACTCATGTATGCACACACACACACGCGCGCGCTACACACACATATACGCCACACATACACACTCAAATGTCACACACACACACACACACATGCACACACTCCATACACACACAAGCACACGCCACACACACACACACCACACACACACCACACGTCATACACACACACGCACACCACACACACACACGTCATACACACACAACCACACGTCACACACACACACACACACACACGCCACTCACACACTAGCCACACTGCACACACGCCACACACACACGCACACACACACACACTAGTGATGGGCGATATTGATATTTCGTTATATGATTATTGTCATGAACAAATATCACGATTATCACGATTATTGTCCACTCAACTCTTGTAATGAAAAACACTAAACACATCATAAATTGTCAATTAAATGGTAAAATTTACATTCAAATTTTACAAATATTTCTCTGACTGTCATGATTATTGCATGATAATTGCTGATTTCAATTATCATTAGTCAATGAAAAGTACACGATGTCAATTATTCCCAATAAAATAATCACGATTATCACGATAATTGAATAATTGCCCATCCTTAACACACACACACACACACACACACGCCACATGCGTGTGCACAGGTACATGCCACACTAAACACACACACACGCTTCTCCATTACCATAAGGTCACACGGTCTTCATCCAGCTGTATGAAGATGTCCAAGACATCGCACACTCATGTATGTAAGTATACACACACAAACACACACACTTCCTCTCCACTACCATAAAGGTCACACGGTCTTCATCCAGCTGTATGAAGATCCTCAAGACATCGCACACTCATGTATGTACACACACACACACACGCACACGCACACACACGCACACACACACACACACACCTCCTCCTCTCCACTACCATTAAGGTCACACGGTCTTCATCCATATGTATGAAGATGCTCAAGACATCGCACACTCATGCATGTACACACACACATGCGCGCAAAGGAAACCAAACCCTTTGGCTATCATGCCTGTAATGTCACACCTACCCACTGGGACACCTGTGTGCTACTCGAGTCATAGTAAAACTTCCTATTAATGCTGAATTCTGAAACAATTAGTTATCATTTGACACTTGTTCCTAAGTCAGACATTTGATCTTTATTAGTAACTTTAACCTAGGCCTTTAGTCCCTATGCATTTGCAATACTATAATTTAATTTAGTTGAGAGCCCAATACAGCTTGGTTTGGCATTGCTGGTGTGGCCACAAATGGAACAACTGTGGCCACAAATGGAACAACTGTTTATGTACCGATACAATTTGCAAAGTTTGAATAGTTTACACAATGATATTAAAGATAGTTTTGATTGTTATTTTGCTAGCCAGGAACACCCCCTGGGGTTGGCCTTCAGCTGGCTGCAGGGTGTGCACCTGATTACTGTAATCATTTTGGAAAAATTGTGTGGCTCTCTGTCTGTCTGTGTCCTCCGTTTACGTTAGCAAAAAGTTTTTTGTAATGTATATGATAAATGAAAGTTGTACACTGCCAGATTGCCACCGGTATTATCTTCCAGGTAGGCAAGCGTTCTCTTTGCACCAGGTATGTACAGTATGGGTGAAGCGAATTACTGCTGATGATATGAATGATGGGCTATATGATCATAATATAACTGAACATGGTGTACGTATAGGCTACCGAGAATAATTAATTTTTTAGATGAAAGGGTACTTAACAGTTGAAATACGTACTTCTGCGTGTAGTTTGTGGCATAAAGTGGTTGGTCGGAGTTACATTTCCTTAGTACAGACTGTACAGTCTAGCAAAGCAATTACCAAATTACAATAGCTCATAAATTGCAAAATAGGCTAAATTATAATATTTATCAATAATTTAATAATAGCATAGTACTAAATTATATAACAAGATTGATTAATTGCTAGAAAAGGATATAGTACAGTATTAGCTGCGTGGACACAAATTTAAAATTAGCAAAAACATTGAATTAAAACTATTTTGATTTCAAGACTAAAACAAGTTTATTGTGGGAAATTGAAGTCCCACCTGAACCTTCACCCGTTACATGATGGACAGTTGTACACATGCACTGCACATGCATGCACACACACACGTACCCACATGCACACATGCATGTATGCACACACTCACGCACCCCCCTCCCACTCCCCACACACACACACACCACACAAACATGTCTACACAAACATACTCGTTTGATTGGTCCAATGTTTCCACTCCATCTGATAACACCAGCAGAACCAGTAGGGAGTTTTGAGTTATAAGACGACACCTCTTGCTTTAGTTGCTGTAGAAATTGCTCCTTCAGATTAGGTACCAGCTCCCCTTCGTGAGGTGTCTGCTCACTTTGATTCATTATAGCTAAAGTGTAATAATCATAAAGAATATATGGTTACACCATACCCTACCACAACACAACATGTACACTTGAAGGCTAGTTGTGGTACATAGGTGGATTTGTTAACAACGATGATGAGATTATAGCTGTAAAAGTAGGCCAAAACGGAATTAAATAAGGTAAAGCATATGGTTAAGGACCATTCGTAACATTTAGCATTTTTACAAATAGAGAGAGTACTTTCTTACCTACCTCCCAAATCAAGACACACGGTAGTATGTCGTGCAGCCCAAGAAGCCGGCGCGCAACACCCGTGAGTATATTGACAGGAAGGAAGAAAACGCAATTTTCGCACCTCCGTAGCTCTGTGCTGCCTTGATGAAACAAGACGATTTTTGCTGTGGACATTCCCTCCACCTTCAGCACTCCACATTCCAAATTTGAGCGAAATCGCTTCGCGCGTTCCCGAGATATGCGACTTCACAAATTGGCTTAGTTTCTTCGTTTTTTTTCTTCTTCTTCTTCTTATTTTTCTTCCTCTTTTCGCACACTTACAAAAACTGCTATAAAACGCAAACGCCATATCCGATCGCCTTGAAATTTGGCACACAGAAGGGGGGTATAAAGGCGCATCTCTGTACCAACTTTGGTTGGAATACGATACACAGGCAAAGAGTTATGAGCGATTATTCACGAAAAATAACACCAATATGTTGTCACGCCTACAGGGTAAACCGCGTATGGGAAGAAGCTGAAAATCGGTGGGTGAATAGGTTAACTATTGAACCTCAAACCTTTTGTGGTTTGAAAGAAATCGAGCTAAAAACCAGGAAGATACAACGAAAAAACCAACAGTGTGTAACAATTACGCAATCGAGATTAGCTAATAAAAAACTATTACTTGCCATGCCTACCAGATAAACCGCTTGGGGTAATGCTTTGAAAATCGCTGTATAGATGGAGTAATCATCTTAGAAAGGTTCTTCAATGGTGTAGAAGAATCAGACTTAAAGCTATGGAGTTATAACACGAAATCCAACTTGGTGCAGCAAGTGCGAGATCGAGATACTCTAATAGAGCAGTCATCATAATAGAGCAGTCACCCTGAAGAGAATTCAAGAGATCAGCTAGAAACAGGTAACCTGTATAGAGATCAGCTACAAACAATTCACCCTGTAGAGTGATCAGCTACAAACAATTCACCCTGTAGAGAGATCAGCTAGAAGAAGTTACCTTGTAGGGAGTTCATGCAACTATGGAAAGAGATAGTTCAACTAGAAGAAATCACCTTGTAGAGTTCAGCTGCAAAGAAACTACCATGTAGAGAGTTCAACTACAAACAAATCGCCCTGTAGAGAGATCAATAGAAGAAGCTACCTTGTTATTATTGTTTATTATTATTATTATTATTATTACTAGGACCGCGTCACATATAACCAAGTACATACACCAACGTGACAGCCCCCCGGTGAGGCTATTAGGTGGTGAATGCATTATCCCCAAATCAACTCAATATGTCACAGTAGTGACAGATATAACACTATAGTGGCATCGTAACTAAAGGCCACCAGTAGCTAAGTGCCAGTACATCATTGGTGTGGTATAAATGGCACAGTGATGTGTACAAAGTATATGTATACAAAACATACAGGAGAGAACTATACATTATTGCAGTATTGTATGCAGCAATACATTATAGGCAACATCACCATGCAGATAAAAATTATTAGCCAATATACAGCAATGCATATCAACATCAACTAGAGCTAAGTAAGGTTCATCAGTGATGTAGCAATGGCACAGTGATGGGTGACACACCATAGTTATGCATACACAACTTTCAGGAGATAGCTACACAATGCTGTAGGCGTATGCAAGCCAGATGAACCAGATAAAGGAAGACAGCCAAGCCACTAGAGCCTAGTAGCTACGCCAGGTGAAGGCAAAAAAGATTAAGCACGTATTGAATTGCCTGACACCAACACAAAGAAAGTTCGCCATGCCAGCTGCACAAGACAAAATTGTTTACTTGTATTTTATATGTAACTGTAAGCTTATTGTAAAGAGCGTGGCATATGTCAGTTTAATGTTTTCTTGTATTGTTTATTTACATGAATCAGTGAATCCACTGGCAGCTGGCATGGAGACTTGAGATGTTACAAACATATAAACTTACTTGTAATCTTCTTGTTTACACAAGTGGCTTCTGTAATCTTCTTGTTTACACAAGTGGCTTCTGGCTCTCCTGCACGGGCATCACTAATCTTCTTCGCGCAATATGTAAGTAATTAAGCAAGGGTGTGGTACAGGGCGTTATATAGAATTACACGTATGGTCAAGTCATCAGCACAAACAGGAGCGACGATTATACGTTTGTGCCTTCATTCACAGGCGAATCTATCCCCGGTTAGTTCATGTCTCTAGGCCTCGTAGTTTTCTCAAACATTAATTATTAATTATTTAATTATTTAATTATTTATTTATTTAATTATTTATTTATTTATTTATTACGTAATTTTAACCGCGTTTCGTATTATTCTTAGTACTTGGTTATATAATTAATACTTTACAGAACTGTACAGATCAATAAACAAAATTAAACAATATTTAAGAGCTTATAACAATTAAATTACAGAACTAAAGGTCTACCAGTGTCTTGCACTGGTAGCCATAATTAATTACTTACAAATTACAATAAGCTATATAACTACAAATAATAATTACAAGGGGTAGTATAAAGAGTACAAGTTAAAGAATAAAATAATTTGTAGGAGCTGGAATGTTTAAACATTTGGAACAGGGCAACGGAAATAAAAAGTACATAGGTTATTACTGTCAAAATTGTTAACAAAATGATTCCTTGTAGATAGTTCAGCTACAAAGAAACCATCATGTAGAGAAATCAGCTACAAAAAAATCACCTGTAGAGAGTTCAATTACAAACAAATCTCCTGTAGAGAGATCAGCTAGAAGAAATTATCTTGTAGAGAGTTCATCTTCAAACAAATCACCCTGTAGAAAGATCAGCTAGAAGGAGTCACCTAGTTCAGTTACAAAGAAACCATCATGTAGAGAGTTCAGCTGCAAACAAATCTCCCTGTAGAGAGATCAGCTACAAACAAATCACCCTGTAGAAGATCAGCTAGAAGCAGTCACCTTGTAGAGAGTTCAGCTACAAAGAACCATCATGTAGAGAGTTCAGCTGCAAAGAAATCACCTGTAGAGAGTTCAGCTACAAACAAATCTCCCTGTAGAGAGATCAGCTAGAAGAAGTTTCCTTGTAGAGAGTTCAGCTACAAACAAATCACCCTCTTGAAAGATCAGCTAGAAGAAGTCACCTTGTAGAGAGTTCAGTTACAAAGGAACCACCACGTAGAGAGTTCAGCTACAAACTAGTGACCTTGTAGAGACATCAGTTACCTTGTAGAGAGTTCAGCTACAAAGAAACCATCATGTAGATAGTTCAGCTGCAAACAAATCACCTGTAGAGAGTTCAGCTACAAACAAATCACCCTGTAGAAAGATCAGCTAGAAGAAGTCACCTTGTAGAGAGTTCAGCTACAAAGAACCATCATGTAGAGAGATCAGCAGCAAACAAATCACCTGTAGAGAGTTCAGCTACAAACAAATCTCCCTGTAGAGAGATCAGCTAGAAGAAGTTTCCTTGTAGATAGTTCAGCTACAAACAAATCACCGTGTAGAAAGATCAGCTAGAAGAAGTTACCTTGTAGAGAGTTCAGCTACAAAGAAACCATCATGTACAGAGTTCAGCTGCAAACAAATCACCTGTAGAGAGATCAGCTAGAAGAAGTTTCCTTGTAGATAGTTCAGCTACAAACAAATCACCCTGTAGAAAGATCAGCTAGAAGAAGTTACCTTGTAGAGAGTTCAGCTACAAAGAAACCATCATGTAGAGAGTTCAGCTGCAAACAAATCACCTGTAGAGAGTTCAGCTACAAACAAATCTCCCTGTAGAGAGATCAGCTAGAAGAAATTACCTTGTGGAGAGTTCAGTTACAAAGAAACCATCATGTAGAGAGTTCAGCTGCAAACAAATCTCCCTGTAGAGAGATCAGCTACAAACAAATCACCCTGTAGAAAGATCAGCTAGAAGAAGTCACCTTGTAGAGAGTTCAGCTACAAAGAACCATCATGTAGAGAGTTCAGCTGCAAAGAAATCACCTGTAGAGAGTTCAGCTACAAACAAATCTCCCTGTAGAGAGATCAGCTAGAAGAAGTTTCCTTGTATAGAGTTCAGCTACAAACAAATCACCCTGTAGAAAGATCAGCTAGAAGAAGTTACCTTGTGGAGAGTTCAGCTACAAACAAACCATATGTAGAGAGTTCAGCTGCAAACAAATCACCTGTAGAGAGTTCAGCTACAAACAAATCTCCCTGTAGACAGATCAGCTAAAAGAAATTACCTTGTAGAGAGTTCAGTTACAAAGAAACCATCATGTAGAGAGTTCAGCTGCAAACAAATCTCCCTGTAGAGAGATCAGCTACAAACAAATCACCCTGTAGAAAGATCAGCTAGAAGAAGTCACCTTGTAGAGAGTTCAGCTACAAAGAACCATCATGTAGAGAGTTCAGCTGCAAAGAAATCACCTGTAGAGAGTTCAGCTACAAATAAATCTCCCTGTAGAGAGATCAGCTAGAAGAAGTCACCTTGTAGAGAGTTCAGCTACAAAGAAACCACCATATAGAGAGTTCAGCTGCAAACAAATCACCCTGTAGAAAAATCAGCTACAAACAAATCACCCTGTAGAAAGATCAGCTAGAAGAAGTTACCTTGTAGAGAGTTCAGCTACAAAGAAACCATCATGAAGAAAGTTCAGCTGCAAACAAATCTCCCTGTAGAGAGTTCAGTTAGAAGAAGTTACCTTGTAGAGAGTTCTGCTACAAAGAACCATCATGTAGAGAGTTCAGCTGCAAAGAAATCACCTGTAGAGAGTTCAGCTACAAACAAATCTCCCTGTAGAGAGATCAACTAGAAGAAGTTTCCTTGTAGAGAGTTCAGCTACAAACAAATCACCCTCTTGAAAGATCAGCTAGAAGAAGTCACCTTGTAGAGAGTTCAGTTACAAAGGAACCACCACGTAGAGAGTTCAGCTACAAACTAGTGACCTTGTAGAGACATCAGTTACCTTGTAGAGAGTTCAGCTACAAAGAACCATCATGTAGAGAGTTCAGCTGCAAAGAAATCACCTGTAGAGGGTTCAGCTACAAATAAATCTCCCTGTAGAGAGATCAGCTAGAAGAAGTTTCCTTGTATAGAGTTCAGCTCAAACAAATCACCCTGTAGAAAGATCAGCTAGAAGAAGTTACCTTGTGGAGAGTTCAGCTACAAAGAAACCATCATGTAGAGAGTTCAGCTGCAAACAAATCACCTGTAGAGAGTTCAGCTACAAACAAATCTCCTTGTAGAAAGATCAGCTAGAAGAAGTTTCCTTGTATAGAGTTCAGCTCAAACAAATCACCCTGTAGAAAGATCGGCTAGAAGAAGTAACCTTGTAGAGAGTTCAGCTACAAAGAAAGCATCATGTAGAGAGTTCAGCTGCAAAGAAATCACCTGTAGAGAGTTCAGCTACAAACAAATCTCCCTGTAGAGAGATCAGCCAGAATAAGTCTCCTTGTAGAGAGTTCAGCTATAAACAAATCACCCTTTAGAAAGTTTAGCTAGAAGAAGTTTCCTTGTAGAGAGTTCAGCTACAAACAAATCACCCTCTTGAAAGATCAGCTAGAAGAAGTCACCTTGTAGAGAGTTCAGTTACAAAGGAACCACCACGTAGAGAGTTCAGCTACAAACTAGTGACCTTGTAGAGACATCAGTTACCTTGTAGAGAGTTCAGCTACAAAGAACCATCATGTAGAGAGTTCAGCTGCAAAGAAATCACCTGTAGAGGGTTCAGCTACAAATAAATCTCCCTGTAGAGAGATCAGCTAGAAGAAGTTACCTTGTGGAGAGTTCAGCTACAAAGAAACCATCATGTAGAGAGTTCAGCTGCAAACAAATCACCTGTAGAGAGTTCAGCTACAAACAAATCTCCTTGTAGAAAGATCAGCTAGAAGAAGTTTCCTTGTATAGAGTTCAGCTCAAACAAATCACCCTGTAGAAAGATCGGCTAGAAGAAGTAACCTTGTAGAGAGTTCAGCTACAAAGAAAGCATCATGTAGAGAGTTCAGCTGCAAAGAAATCACCTGTAGAGAGTTCAGCTACAAACAAATCTCCCTGTAGAGAGATCAGCCAGAATAAGTCTCCTTGTAGAGAGTTCAGCTATAAACAAATCACCCTTTAGAAAGTTTAGCTAGAAGAAGTTACCTTGTGGAGAGTTCAGCTATAAAGAAACCATCATGTAGAGAGTTCAGCTGCAAACAAATCACCTGTAGAGAGTTCAGCTACAAACAAATCTCCCTGTAGAGAGATAAGCTAGAAGAAATTACCTTGTAGAGAGTTCAGTTACAAAGAAACCACCATGTAGAGAGTTCAGCTGCAAAGAAATCACCCTGTAGAAAATTCAGCCACAAACAAATTGCCCTGTAGAAAGATCAGTTATAAGAAGTTACCTTGTAGAGAGTTCAGATACAAAGAAACCATTCTGTAAAGAACTCAGCTGCAAACAAATCTCCTGCACAGAATTCAGCTACAAACAAATCACCCTGTAGAGAGATCAGCTAAAAGAAGTTACCTTGTAGATAGTTCAGCTACAAATAAATCACCCTGTAGATAGATCAGCTAGAAGAAGTTACCTTGTAGATTGTTCAGCTACAAACATTCACCCTGCAGAGAGAGCAGCAAGAAGAAGTCACCTTGTAGAGTGTTCAGTTACAAAGAAACCACCATGGAGAGTTCTATGATAAATATATGTATTATATATATAATTTGTACATTTACTGATAAATCAGAAATATTTAAAGTACATCTGCTTCACATTTTCTTCTTCTTGTAGTAAAGAAAAAAAAGACAGGTTAAAAAAGTCCCAAAGCTGGCCATAGGCCGGCTTTGGGGTATACAAATACAAAAAGAATTGAAATCTAATCCAAAACAGCCAAGCTGTAAAAAAAAGTGTGCGGCCCTCAAAAAGGCTATGGTGAAAAAAGATGTGAAATCCAAGGTGGCGGCCAAGAAATGGCTGTGATGGTAAGTTAATAGTAAAAATTTTAATAACGGCAATTTAGGTGAATTTTTTTGCCAAGACCAAGTGGCACAAAAATTCACTTGAATTGTCGTTATTAAAATTTTTACCATTAACCTACCATCACAGCCATTTCTTGGCCGCCACCTTGGATTTCACATCTTTTTTCACCATAGCCTTTTTGAGGGCCGCACACTTTTTTTACAGCTTGGCTGTTTTGGATTAGATATAAATTAACATTGATGCCATTAAATATGGTAGAGGAGGAAGTCAGTGCAGATCATTCATATTCACTCCCTTGGGCTGTAAAAGCTTATTATCACCAAGCAACCAAGTGGTAGTTAGAACAAACAAAAGCCACCTAACAGACAAACAGCAACTTTTAGGTGCTTTCATCTAACCCTTATTGTCATTAGAAAATGGTATGTGAGCAATGCTTTGAAGTTCAATTAAATAGAAGTTTCTTATTCAAAAGAGACTCAAAGAGAAGTCTCTTAGCACTAAGAGACTCATGGTTAACCACAACAGCTAACCAGTTATCACTATGCACATTGCTAACTGCTGCCAAGAAAACAATTGCACAACCAACCTAGTAGCTAGCTTGTATGTAGTCCAATAACTTAGACTACAAGGTACTAAACTGTTTATCAAAAAAGCACTTTGATATGGGCAAGAACAAGTGAGTTATGAGGCTTTAAAAATATCCCATACATTTAGTATGGACGATTCAGGCATTCAGGTGCGCAAACATGAAAACATGCTTGATCCAGTACAAAACCATTGGGAGTGAACTCACGTTCACCTCTTTGATACTGCTATATTTGGCAGGGCTCAGGTATTGACCATAGATGAATTACAAAAAGAAAAAGAAAAAAATGCAGAACACGGTATGATTACAATTTGTGAGAATGCTCTCACTGTCCCATAATTTCATTACTGATAAACTGTACTGAGGTTATACATGTTGTAAGCTGACAGAAAGTCAAAGTGTGCATGATGCTCCTTGTGCTGTCTTGTGGACAAGTTATGATCAGTCACTACACACATCAGTAGGCTGGCTACCCACCTGGTTACTTTTCATGCTGGGTCTAACCCATCAATTAGTCTGTGTGGAAGTGTATGTAGTAATGTGTAATGGACCACCCACGTATGTAACTATGTATGCATGTTTGTAATGTGTGTTTAAGTTTGTAAGGTATCCACGAAACCACACTTGGCTTGTCAAAACAGACTTAAACAACTACTATCATATTGTACACAAGGTATGAGGTAGTTTGGTGATGATTTGCTAAACTTAGAGTATTGCTGAATTCGTTGGGACATGACTAAAACACGGAATGGACTGGGAAAACGGACTCACAAACGGACCGGAAGGAACTTCCCTGAAAATGTTTTTTTGCCATAGAAACTCAATAAATCGCTGCTACAAAGAATAACATGTAACAACAGTCTTAAACAAACCTCTAAACGTGTGCTCGAGCCGCCATTAAACCCTGGAACAAGCCCTGGAATAATTTACAGAGCGCCAGTCTGCTAGTGTGAGCGCCTGTGAAAGTGAAGTTGGTTAGCTACAGTTTAAACAAACAAAATAACACAGACTGCATTTGTAGTAGCCAGTGCCTTGCCAGCTGATTAATGGTTCCGCCACGAAGCCTACCTGTCACCTGTAAAACTGAAGATCAGCCGTCAACGAATTGCAGCAATTAACAAGTAACATAACAGGCTTAAAGCTTGTGTCCTGTCTTGTTTACACATGCGAACGGAAAGTGCACTTTTAATTAAGCACAAAATAAATTTAATTTCAGACTATCTTTAAGCGCAGGGCTTAATATCGGACTTCAAAATCGTGTTCAGAGCAGTTCAGAGGATTGTTTCAGGTCGTCGTTGTGTGTTATATTCTTTCTAGTAGCTATACAATGAATTTCTGTGACCAAAAAACGTTTTCAGGTAAGTTTTTCCCAGTCCGTTTGCTAGCCCGTTTTCCCAGTCCGTTCCGTGTTTTAGTCATGTCCAATTCGTTGTTATACAGTAGTACAACAGAGTAGTGAATTAAGTTACCACACAATATTGTAAGTGGGTCAGATCCCATCAGGATTATCTGGGTCATTTTGGTCTCATTTTGTCCGATAACTAATTATAAATTGTGTCATAAAAGCACCAAGTAGCAATAAACCAAGTAATGAGTTTTACTGTATACTTGACAATCAGTTTATAGACGTAGTTCTGTTTACAGACAGCAAAAAAAATGTTTCCAATGAGTAGAACTGGTACGAAGCTTCGAATGCTTCGTGGGTTCGAAGGTTAAGTAACCTTCAAATTATAAAAGTATCTTTCGAAGCTTTGTAATGCACTCATAGTCTACGAAAGAATTACAAATAAACGTCGTTATCTTTATTGCAACTGCTTATTTCTCTAGCGTGATCAATGTTTGTCTCTTCGTGATCAATATTTGTGTGCCACGCCCACTTTTAAGCCATCGTAGTTCAGCTTGCTACCATAGTTGCAGCCTTAAAACACCTTATAAAATGCATGGAAAATGTACTTTCAGCCATTACTTGGTGTTTACCTATGCATGATTGCAGTATAGCAGACACGCCCATTGCAATTGATCAATCGTGTCATTCAGTACTGCTGCAATACACTTTCCAAATGCTTGCAAACTTATTAAATAGAATTAAAAAGATAAAACCTAAGAAGGATGTGAATAATTACAAGAAAACTTGTAACTTGAAAGCTAACACCAAAGCTTCGAATATTCGAACATTTTATTAGCGAATATTCGAAGGTAAATTTCAATATTCGTCCCAGCCCTACCAATAAGTGAGTATGACTTTATGTATACTTACAAACTTCCAATACACCTTCCTGACAAACTAGCATAGTTTCAGGTATATACTTATAGACCAAAGTAGGCTGTAAGTGGACCGATACCACTTTTTACCAATATTTCCGATACAAGTATTTGTACTGAAATTATTTGCCGATACCGATACCTATACCGATACTATACATTGAAGCCTAGACAAGTTTATTATAGAAATTTCATTGTTGTGATACATAGCTAGCTATTAAAATATCACAGTACTTGATTGATCTCAGTTCAATCAAGTTTTAAAATATTCATTGTATAACAGCTAAACATGATAAACATCATTGTGGATTACTAATTTCTTGATTTGAGGTAGTTTTCTTGTAAGCTTATTGATAAGGCAATTAGATGCATGGGCGGCCGATAATTGTACGATGTTTGTTACAGCTTTTCAACCAAACGTTTTCAAGCCAATTAGTCATAGACTTATTTCTTGATGAACAACTTCACTACCATTTAATTACAAAGGATTCACGTGCTCTAATATATTAGAATACACACGGAGCAATTACAGCAATACTTGAAAAAGAGTAACAAAGGCTTTGTTTCACTACTTTGTTAGCTCAAATAAGTTACTAGCTACTGGAAACTTAGCTAGAGATGGTTTAATAAAAGTGGTGAGTGTCTACTGTGGTATCTGTACCTTACATTACCGATACTAGTATTGGCTTCGGTCCACCTTTAAAGTAGACCATAGACCAAAATATTTCCAATAAGTGGGCATGGCTTATGACAGAAGCCTCCCTGTTATAAGACTAGACCATAATTTGTAGAATCAGTGGGCCTGGTTCCATGTAAGCTTGCAGCAGCAACAAACACATGAAAACTCTGGCCAATAAGTGTATGTGGTTTAACTTGATGAGTGGGCGTGGCTCACAAAAGAAGCTGGTGACTGGCTTCCAAATTGTCAAACTAAATTTCCCATTTCATACATGGCCTAATCTGAATCATACCAGGCTATTCCAAAAAAGTGGGTCAGACCAGACAATATTAATGTCACCCAGTTCCAGGGTGGTGTCACTACTGTAGGTGTGTATGTGCTTTGACAAGAATTTCACCTCATCAACACTTACACTGCAGAGATGCCAACCTCTGAACAATTTTAGGAGTGAGACCTCAAACACTACCAGCAATGTGGACCAGACCCAAGTGCAGCTCCACAATTTTTAGTAGTGAACACCAAAAAAAAAAAAAAAAAAGGTTGCTACATGCTGAAAGTACAAAAATAGGCACAGGTTTGTCCAATTTTAAGCACAGGGCTAATCATGAAGCAGATTAGGTGTGAGAAATAAACTGAAATAGTGAGAAACAGAGGGTTAGGCGTGAGATTACTAGCTAAAGAGTGAGACACACGCCTAATGTATGAGAGTTGGCAGGGGTGTTTGATCTGTGACCCAATGGTGGGGTTTCAAATTCTTGTCTTTGACTGTTGAGTATAGACTTGACACTACTAAACCACTTGTTTTCACAGATCAATTTTGCTGTCTATGGAGTGCGTTATAACCATACCTTTGACGTCCATATGGATGGACTGGAGAACTCTGTCCAACACGATGTTGTTACTAGCGTCCACCTGTGCTGCCATCACTTCCAGTAACTGTTCGAAGCTCGCTGCTCTTCCTTCCTTCAACTCCTCCATCACAAATTCTAGTAAACATCGCGACTGTTCCTCTCTAGTGGCGTCGTTCTTGATGACAACACGTTTTAACGAGTCCTTGTCTTTTATCAAAGGAACTAGCTTATCGATGGGTAGAACAAGTAACAGCTTCCGATAAGATCTTTTGTACGCAAGAAGATAAGCGTTCTCCATCTTCTTTGCCCACACTCGCCCTTATTTAATTAAACTGTATGCGGAAAGGGCAATTTATCAGACATCACGTGCACCCAATCATTTGGTGAAGTGTTTTTACTTGAGTTGTATCTGCCTACTTGGGTATCAGCTTAACGTACATGTGAACACAGCAGCTACTAATAATACAATAGCATGAGCTTCCATGAATACAGTATGTGATTGGGCCTGCAAAAACAGAGCATGTGGGTGCATAAAATCTGCTAACGTTTCATACCATCACGCTATGCATGGTCATGCAATATTCAGCCCTCAATTGTCTTTATGATACAGGTTACAAAATGTAAATCATTCTATTCCACTGCTGAGATATGACTTGTTGATTGACGGGATGTAGTTTGTGTCCACATGCCCTATTTTCGCAGGCCCAGTCACATATTATTAGTGTCATGTCAATGAGGTACAGTCACATTATTAATTTTGACAAATAATATTAATGTGACTTCCACACACATTCTAATTTTCTGACATGAACCAACTGTAACGTCACTACTTAGTAAGCTATTGACCTAAAAAATTTCACCAAATCTTTCATAACAAGAGTTAACTCTTGATTTTAATGCAATTCAAGCATATTTTTTCCTGCAGGCTGCTAGTACAGGTTACTAGCATACTATCAGTGCAATAAGTAATCTAATGTTTAGAATCCCTACTAATATTGTCCATCTATTTACTGCAGTGGCGTAACTAGGATTTTTTTGAAGGGGGTTCGGATTTAAAGTGGAATGTCTTAAGGGGTAGGCCTGGTGACAAAATAATGTTTTGCAGTAGATTGGTCATAATGTCCTGTCATGTGTAGGCTTGACCGGTCTTGGTAGGACAGTGTGGGACATTTCATGGTTTATTAATTAATTGTTCACATCATTCATTGTTCTTGTTGTGAGTTATTGTAACATTGCTACAGGGGATTTATTACTTCTTGCTACATTGGAGAGTGAAAAGCATAAAAGTGGTATGGCTTCTTACATGTTAACTAGCCGCAAACATGTATAGTTCACTCCCATTATGGTATTTGTTTACTGTTATCATTCCTAATTTTGGACTATAGAACAACATTTTTTGGTCAATTAAAGAAGCCATGTGACGCTCTATGCTTTTTGAAATTTACCTTTCTGTGTTGCAAGAAGTAATAAATCCCCCTGAAGTGATAAATCCCCTGTAATTGAGTAGGCCTAGTACATTCTAGTGTCTCCTAGCAACCAAGTGGTAGTTACGCAGTACAAGTCATAAACCAAACAGATAAACTGTATTGTGTCTGAGCAAACTGCATGAGTTATTGTCAGACACAGAGGCTATTTGGACGGCAAATGTCCTGTGACCATCCGTAATGGTACCCTGCCATGCACTGTAAAGCTATTGTTACTATTAACACTTGGTATAACAGCAACTTACTTAAATGCTATCTATATTAGTCCAGGTGGGGGCAGTTACTGATCATTTTGTTCCCAGATACATCCATTGTCTCATTCCACACCATGTACACATATTATTACAGCCCATTTTGGGAAAAATGAACTCTTTTGCTGGCAGTTTTAATGAAAATTTGCAGCTAAGGGTCAACAAAGATAAGTTATAAGTACTGTCTGTGTAGTGGATGCAATGAATGGCACGGTCCTAATAAATCATTAGACAGTTATGTGTGTGTGTGTGTGTGGTCAATTATACATGCAAATGGTATGAGATCTGTTACAATGTAGCTATGGAGCATAACATGTGAATTATATAGCTCCATGCTAATTATATAATTGCATCTGGCCTGGGAACAAATAGCTTTAATTAATTTTAGCTTTGGCCTGTCTCTAGCTGTGTCACATGTGACCGAGAACTTGAATAATGACCTGTTATTTTTGGTCCGAGTAAAAGTGAAAGAGGTAGCTAAGGCTCAGTCCTAATGTTTAAGGCAGCTAATTTCAGGATGTCTTGAGGACATGCCAAAAATTAGACATTAATTTTTGAGAGGAGGCAATGTGTTAGCTATCTGGCTGACAGGTGTTCATTGTTGGGGATAATACTAGGCATTGACCAAAAAGCATTCCACACCTCTATTATAATACTGCTTTCTGAACTCTAGAACTTTATAGTTATACCTTAATAAGTTTTGGCTTTATCAACTTTGAAAGTTTTTATTTCAGCCAAAAAAGTGGTGAAGCTCTGGCCCAACATGATTGCACCTATTCTGATGTCCTTGGTTTTTATGTACTTGTCATTCAGTAAACAATATTATAACTGATCCAGAAGTTACATTGGATCAAAAGTAATAATATATATTTTAAAATGCAAAATGTAATGTTATTGTATTTATAGGAGCATGAATTGTATACAATGAATGAAAGACCCAGTTGTATAGCTAAATTAATAAATGTACCACACTATAATACGTACATTTGACTGCTTTGTCGCTCTCAACACTACAATATTCCACTCCTTTGTTACTTTTTTAAACTGATGTATGTAAACCTTCAAACACGGTTAAAATGACTCTAACCTTTCTATCTATCTATATATATGTCTGTCTTCATACGTATATATATATATATATATATATATATATATGCTTTGCTCATATTTAGTTCCAAAACTATTGTTGCTACAAAATTGATTGCACTGCCTAAGCATCCAAGTGAAATAAGATAAATGTAGATTACGTACCAAAGTATATTGCCTTTTGCAAACTATTACCACTTTCCAATATGTTTTACAGTATAGTGAGCATACTGTATATTTACAAAAAGAGTGTACACAATGATAATTATATTATGAAGTGTCACTTGGAACAGTTGCTGCTACTATTGTTCCATATGGTACAGTTAGTAAAACTTCTGACCTTGGAAGGTTATTGGAACGATAGTGTTTAAGTAGAGTAGGAATATCGGTGAACGTACAGTGATTCCAGAGACAATAGAGATGCGTTAACTACAATGGAAACTACTTGAAAAGTAAGTTAATAAGTTAAAAAGTGAAACCCCTTTTGAAGATCCTAAAAATGTTCACAATTTTTCCATACATTGATGCGACTTTAGAAAGAATGACTACTTTATTGCTGCAAAAATGGCTAAACTTTTTGGTCCCATTGCAGAGAGGTTCCACTGTACAACTGACAGACTTCACTTACTGGATCATAATATATTTTGTAATGTCGAGCTCTTCCACCACCCCAAACTGACAAAATCTAAAAAGTCACTAGAGTTTCCGTACAATACAAATTGTACCTACCTTTTTTACATCAGCGATGGGACTATTTCTGATCAAATACATCCCATCATATTGTTTTTCACTTAGCTTACTATACGGACACAACAAGGACTGTCAACAGAACAAATGGATAGTGCACTCACCTATTAGCCCCTGCTCGTGTTAAGTTGTCGAAGATAGCTCGATCATGATAGATTTCCTAAGAATGTTAACACAGTAATGTAAAAAAAAAACAATTTAAAAATAATGAACTTTATAGGGATGTAGGTAGCCAACATATTCACATGTGAATTATGCAATTATCAAGTATTGCACTTGAGCCAATAATAACAAAAATTCACAGATGGACTTTCAAATTTGTAAGTATCCACAAAGACTTGTATGAGGTCAGTATGAAAACTGCTCTAAGGCCTACTAAGTATGAAATGGAAGCATAAAGCAACTACATGTATATACAATGATTCTACTTGTTTATATGCTTTGGTATTCTAAATAACTAAACCAACTGCTACTTCTGTATGAGATATTACAGCAAAACCGGAGCAGTAGCAAGGTAGACAATTATTATCACGCTCAGATTTATGAATCACTTTCAGGGGGGCATCAGAGTAAAAGTGAAAGTGGTAAGGTTTACTCTTCATGCTGCATCAAAAGGCCATGCATGCTCCCCTAAGAAAATTTTGAGAATTTCTTATTTTAGGATGCTATTTGGTGGCAATTTTGGGCTGTAAACACTGTATGCAAGGTGCTAGCTAGCTATATGTGACTGGGCCTGCGAAAATAGTGCATGTGGGTACATGATTTTGCCTACTTTTTCAAATTTCCTTGACTCATAACTTTTAATACCATTATGCTATGACAATTTTCAGCTCTTAGTACGCACTTAATTGGCTTTATGATGCAAGTTACAGAATTCAAATATTCCGTTGCAATACTGTGATATGACCTGTAGTGTGACTGGGTGTAGTTTGTGCCCACATGCCCTGTTTTCGCAGGCCCAGTCACATATAGCTCTGAAAAGTGTTCAATACAGATAAAACTTGACACTGACCAAAAAGCACCTTTCTATTGTAAACACCTTTAAACACTGAACCACACCATTTGAGTTCATCAATACAGAGATGGAATGGGAAAGAATGTTTCCAAAGAAGAATCAAGCCAAAACTAAATATTACGATAATTATTTTGATAGTCGCTTAAAATGGAGGAAGTAGACATGAAACTGTTGTGGGTGAAAGTTCTTGTAAAATTAACTATGGTGAAAGTACAGGTTACAGTAAGTGTTGTTTCTATAATTGTTAACATCAAACAATTGCTAAGTATTGCACATTTTGTGTGCCATGCAGTTCTTAGTTTTGGATTCATCAAGATTGTAAGTTTTCTATTTCTGACATCCAAAAAAGTGGCAAGGTTCTGGTCTCATTGGTTGCACCTACTCTGATGCCCCTGACTTTCATTTACCTAGGCTGTGCTGACCCCTAACGCTAAAGTACAAGACCCGAGGCCAACTACTGGTCATGTGCCCTAAAGTCGAATACTAGGGGCATATTACTAGGCGTGTGACCCCCAATACTTGGAGCATATTACTAGGTAGTCTCAGACTGCTTTTTCTCCCACGGCACTAATTATAAGCATCGTGGGAGAAAAAAGTGGTCTGGCCACACTAGACTAATTACTAGGCGTGTGCCCTAAAGTCGAATACTTGGGGCATACTAGACGGGTGCCAACCCTAGCTCGCCTTAAACTCAACAAAAACTTACCTTCACACAACTAGTGTGTTTGATACTTGAATTAGTATTGGGTGACTGCAACGTGACCTTAGCAGTAAAATGTCCGGTCATGGCGCCATGACTCTAGGCACAGCGAATTATATACATAAATCCTTAATTGATATTTTACAATCACAGCTGGAAAATATCTGCATTAATTTTGTGTCTAGAGTGAAAAGTAACTTGCTACTGCAACAGCTCTACTCTTAACAAACTCTAGAATATTTCTATTTTCAACACAAACACTGGGCATACATATTCAAATAGGAGAATTTTATATACGGTATACCCTCTCTGATACGAAAAGTCTGTACTGAAGTTTTGAAATTTGTTGTCGAATTTGAAACACTAGTGGCTAAATAACACATTGCATAACCTCCTTTCAGCATAATAAACAACAATCTGGTGTATAATTAACTACTCTCTTGTCTTTACCTTTATTTTCAATTCTTCTTGTCAAAACAATGCGACCACACCTTTTAAGGATTTATTGATTGGAATACTTAGTTGAGACACTGTCATAGCTAACAGCAAGATTGAGATACCATTAAAACACAGTCACATTAATATACAGAGTGTAGTAGTAAGTGTTCTTCATAACTAAGCAACTGAGCAGTTGTACTATACTAGTGAAAAACACTAAATGATAAAGAGTGTAAGGGCATAGCATGATAGAGAGGTACATTGATTCTTTTTGATCTGAAAGTCTCAAAGCAAGCAGGCAGTATTCTAGTATTCCATGATTTCTGTTGATCCTTTGCAGTTTCACAACTAACAATAGCATCTCCAAGCAGTACAATTAACCCCTCGTCCCTCTGCACAACCTCATTTGAGGGTAGCATGCATGCTCCTACAGTACTTGTACAACTCCACCTGCTAACAAATGATTCAGCGCCGATAATGATGTTGTACTTTTGACTGCTCTCCTATTATTGGCACACTTGTTTGGCTCTCTCCTTCCCAGTTTGACTATAGCCACTTCTACCAGTTTGTTGATGACCACACAGTACACACAGCACACACACCTACCACATACGTACGTTGCATGTAAGTTGTGAAGCGTAGGATGACACTTCTTCTTTCAGTTGCTGGAGAAATTGTTCCTTCAAATTAGGTAATAGTTCCTCATTGTGAGACACTTGATTATTTTGACTCATTACAGCTAAAGTAGAAGAAATTTTCTAATTGTTGTACCCCAACATGTATGTACTAGGGAGGGACTAGATTTTGGCTACATAGTTGTAAACACTGTAGTATGTATGTGTCGTTTCTCTTGACACTTATCTTTTTAGCTGTAAGTTTTCTCATGGCTCAGCTCAACTTGTACATACTATATAGCTATAAAAGGAGATGCTGAAATGGCACTATCTTACATAAAAGAACAGTCAAGCACACATATTCTCAATTATATTGGACTATATAGAGAACAACAATTCTACCTTTCTCACTATTATTGTCACTGCATATGCTTCCAATAGAGTACATACACAACATTAATATCTACCCCATGTACCACATATATCAAAATCAGTGTATCATTATGTAATATATCCGTAGTCAAATAATTTTCTACTAATGTTTAATTTTGGATTATATGGATAGCTTCAACAGAGAACACAACATCAAGAGTAGATAATACTCCTGATGATGTAAAGGTGTATGAAATGGTAGGAATTTAGTCATCACATGTACAGTGACGACAATTGAGGACTAAAATAACTATATCAATACCATACCCATGGTAAGCTTTCTTTAGCCTTCACAATGAAGGACTTCTTGCACAGATGAACTAGCTATAGGAGAGATAGTTATTATGTGGTGTAACTATAGAATTATATTTCTTTATCAAGTGGCATTTTATCTAAAGCATTTTGGAAGCAACATTTATGTAGTACCATTTAGGTTAATGAAGAAGTGGTTGCTAGTCATGAGTCAGTTAAACTATATACAAAGCAGTGGGTTCAACATAATATGTAGCTTTTGCACCTATCGGCTAAGTTACAACCATGCCAACTTTACATTGTGCTTAAGGTGTGGGGAATTACAAAATGACAAATATCCTACTCCTGGGGACTTCTTCAAGTTATAAACCCTCTACGATTGCATGATTGCTAACAATATGTAACACAATGACCCCATCCAATCCCATGCAGCAACAACTTTAAGTGACAACTCTGACTGACGTCAACCTATATTTTAAGGAATAGCAAAGATATCTAAAAATGTAATAATGTAAATGTCTTACTTGAGAGATAATTGCTACAAACCCCGCAATCATATACTTCTCTACATGTAAGAAAGAAAAACATAGCTAGTAGAAGGAAAAATCAGTCTGATGAGGGATCATAGCCAAAAATGTACCAAAACAAGGGATGTCCCTACACCAGTAGGTATACTATTGGACATTTAATCCCTAATTCAGTCAAAAAGTAATGAAACAAGGGACACCTGTAGATGTATAATAGTGGACATATCTCCTGACTGAATTAGGGATTAAAAGTCCAACAGTATTCCTACAGGTGTACGCAACAACCCTTGTTTCCCTACTTTTTATGGCTATGATTCCTAATCAAACTGAAAATTCCTAATTTTCCTCTGTTTACTTTTTTAATAACATAACATAGTTGTGGCTAATGAGCCCGCGCATACAACATCAAAAGGAAGAATTATGCCAAGGATGCCATAAAATTTTTTGCATCTGAACGAGTCAGAACCATCAATTACAACTGAAAACTGAAGTGTACACTTCGTCTCAGCTATGTTCAGTCAGTTACACAGCGCTATAATTTAAATGAGTGATGAAGGACCTCTGCAATCAATCCAGTCATGACAGAAAACTCGGATGATTCCTATTTTGTAGGGAAGCCATCATGCTACACTACTGCAAATTGACATCAGCAAAGAAAAATGAGGGAAGGGAGGGGGGGATAAAGGAGGACACAGGTAAGTCTATGAAGCATGCACTATATGTACTGCAAATGCTGAAAGGCACCAGTCGGGCTGAAGCAGCATCTAGTAGTAAAAAAAATCTGGCCTGTAGTCTTAGCGGTTGTCGATTATGCTTAAGCATCTGAAGGCATCAAGGTTGGCTGATTACAAAATTGTGCTAAATAAAAAAATTTTTTTGCAGCAACTTGTTTTGGGCTGCTTCGTAGACACTTTTGGGCTTGCTTATACCTCACCAACACTGCAAAGGTGCCACGTCGCCAGAAAAGTCCAAACCTTCATGATCCCTAATATACAGTACTACCATACTGTATAATTATGATCCTCCAAGGCACACAACCACAGCAAAGCAATTCAGAGGTGGTCATGGATAAAGTTGCCAAGGGGTGATGCACTGAGAAACTCACGTTGAGTTATACATGATCAATTGTTTTTGTGGTCAATCAACAGTTAATTGACTGCTGACAGACTATTTACACATGCATAGCTATATGTGGGGAGACCCCTTTTCCTTGTTTTCCCCTTGAGTCAGGTAGACAGGTAGAGGTGCTGGCACGCCAAGACCTTGGTGATACCACTGCCATGTCGAATTACCTTTGACGTCCATGTGGATGGACTGGAGAACTCTATCCAACACGATGCTGTTACCAGTGTGTACCTGTGCTGCCATCACTTCCAGTAACTGCGTGAAGCTCGCTGCTTTTCCTTCCCTTAACTCCTCCATCACAAACTCGAGTAAACATCGTGACCTTTCCTCTCTAGTCGCGTCGTTCTTGATGACAACACGTGCTAAAGAGTCCTTGTCTTTTATCAGTGGGACTAGTGTATCGATGGGTAGAACAAGTAAAAGTTTTCGATAAGCTCGTTGATATGCCAGAAGGTAGGCTTGTTCCATGTTCTTGCCCTCGCCAATCACGTATATTTTGAAGTCTTACCCCACACGTCAGCCCTTCTAGGTATTTGTCCCGTTTCACTTTAGGATATTTAGCTCAAAGATTTTCGCTTAGGCTCCTAGGCTATGGGTAAACACCTCGAACAGGCTCTGCCTTCTGTGTACACCCTCCAGTGCCTAACTGGTAAAGTAGATAATAACAATAACGTCCCATTACGGGGATTTAATTGGAGAAAACTTAAACTTTAGACTATCAGTTCAGTTCGCAGGTAATGGATTGTCAACCTGTGTTGTCGTTCGTTCTTTTTTCCGCTTTTGTGAGCGTTTTCGCTAGTGCAACGTACGAAAACACTTTCTGTAAGTTTCTTTGTGACTTAAATGTTTACATGGCCCGGCCGCTGACAGGCTACACTGTTAGTTGTTTGTTAATCAGTGAAGAGTACTTACCAGCCTAGCTACCTTGTTGCAAGCACAGCATCACTGACCATCGGGCTGGCTGGCCAGGTCTCTTGCTGTAATGTTCCCCCACGGGCCATTTCTGGTTACACACCCCCCTACATTAGGGGGCATCCTTGTCTCCGACCTTCCCAAGGGATATTATCTTGGAGAGCTCTACAACAGTTCCAATAGGCCACATTATTAGCTAGCTATAAGGCTATATGACCAAGTTGCGCCACTGAACTGCATGATTCGGGCTTCTAGCTGTAGCTATGCCAGTAAAACCTCTATTCATAAGACCAGGCTGGTCACAGTTAACTAGCTCAGTATACCCAGGGCTGACCTGCCTTATAAGGGTAGGAAGTTGCCTCAGTAGGGCCCCAGGCTAAGGGCTCCCTGGGGGGCTCTAAAACTAGATATTACTGAAATGCATTTGTGGTTGCACATGATCATTGCACTGTGCAATAGGGTACAGCCACACACATTAGGAACTGTCATAAGCTTTCCACTACAATGGGCATTCAGCCCTAGTGGCGGTCATTTGCTTTCTATTGCTTCACTTTGATGATGGATGATTACTGTAGTCACTTCGTACACATGTGAGCTGAATGCACTCACTAAATTTCTGATGTGCACTGAAATGATAACAATTGACCTTTGTACTAGAAGAATAATTCTGTGGTGACCGTGTTGGCTACTTTGTTTTGAGTGTAGTCATTTGAGGCAGGGATGTTAAGTTGGGGATATGGTATAGATTCAATTATTATCTAAATAAATGTTGTAAGTCAAGGTAGGTGGAAGGAATGATAAAGAGATCAGGCATCACCAGTTGGGCTAGTCCGTGTTGCAGTGTGTGCAGGCTATGACTGCTTAAAGTTGTGGCAAGGCTCTGTAAATATTGAAGATGATCATGTACAATATCATGTATATTCCTGTTATAAACATGATGATTAGGTACTTGGATTCTGCAAAGCCTGTACAATACAAAAACACAAATACAAGTCTGCATGAGTATAGAAGTTTGATCAAAAGTGAATTTGCTGCAGTGTGTTTGTGCAGAACACATTGGCAGTTAAACCGTATAGTGAATGAAATGAATAGTAAGTTTTGTGTCTGTAACATTGACACAAACTGAATGAATATTAGCAACAGCAATCAATGCAATGGTAAATTAATACATTAATTCCCATGTTCAGTTTGTATCACCAATTATGGCAAATTATAACATTTAATAACAACAAGCAGAACAGGTGATGCTTTGTGGATTGATTGCAAAGGCACTTTTCATACTGTTCCTATGTAACGGGATGAACATAGTTAACAAAGAAGCATAATGGGCAGTTTATTTTCAGTAATCGTTAGTTGGGGCACATATTTAGACAAAAAAAAGTTTTGTGTCTGTAACATTGACACAAACACGTAAGTGCACTAATGCAAACCAACATCCTTGCGCTGTAAGCGAAAAGTAATAGGACACAAAGGAGTAAGTTTGGTATGTACTGTAGTTTGCCAAAGAACACCTTTTGGGCTGAAGCACTATTGTCTATAGTAGCAAAAATATCAAGCCTGAAATCTCAGCCGTCGCCAAGGTATACTTTTTGGCATTAGTATTTGAGGAACTTACAGTAGAAAACTCCAGTGACTATTGGGTTACAGCAAGAATTTTGGGTCAGACTGTGGGTACTTTTGGGCTTGTCTGTACTGCCAAGGCAATGGAAAGATGCTATTAGGCTGTCTTCTGGCCAATATTTTTGTGTCAATGTGCAAACCTTCATGATCCCTAATAATCATACAGTTTTACTGTACTGTAGAATATGCATGGAATTAGGCAATACAAGGTTCTTTTCTGCCCATTTCCCTCTGTCACTGCATAAACTCATCAAGGATTCTAATTAACTAAATATGATATCTGTATAGCAAAGTATGCCTTTTATGTTTAAAAGGTAATGCTTTGTTGAGTTGATTACCTTGTATGAATATTTTAATGTATGGTTTTATTGACAAGTAGTTTGATATGTTCATATCCGGTAATGTACTAAAATTAAGGTTAGGCAACAAAGATAGCGGAGAAAAGTTGTGGTGGTATGTGGTAGTGAATATGCTCATGAACATCATTATGTTACCTCAGACTATATTGTACAGACGTAACTAGGTATATATTATGCCTAGGCCCAAACTTCCACTAAAAATGTGTAAATGAATACAAGAAATGAATGTCGGTAATGCAGTTTAGCTGGGTGTATATAAACTACTGTTAGAGATTATCCTGAGAAAAAAAATTGTATGCTGTACAAAGTTGTGATCAATAATTATAATAATGATTATTTAAGTTAGGTACAGGGTACTAAGTATACACTGTATAATTATGCATGTACATGCAGCAGCTATACAACTATAGATACAGAAGGACTCTATGTTTGATACATGTATGATGTAAACAGTTACAGTTCTCATAGGTATGTAGCCAGTATTTATTCTATCATTACCAATAGAGAGTACTTGAATACTATAATCCATGCTAGACTGTGTAAGCCCTATGAATAAAGGCTATGATCAGTGAAAATAGCATGGGTATTATAATGTCTGATATATTTTATGTTATTTGAGTCCTCCCATGTGTACACTCTCAAGATGGTTTGTGGTTATACTGTAGGTTTGCAAAGAAGGTGTCCGCAATCAGGTTACTTCAGATGCAAAGTGAATAGACGCTGTATTCACCCATCCTATGTGTGTAAAAACTTATGCAGCATTTAAAAAGCAGTACAAAATAAAAAAAAACAATGCTTTCATGCTTGGGATCTGTTGGTACAGCGGAAGAGGATGCAACTACCCAAAATGGTTCTACTCCTACAACCTTCTAGACAACTCTTCAGAAGGCATTTTTGCGAAGTGTTTGACTGTTCTATTATAGTTTTTGAATGTTTTATTAGAGTATAACACTTCTTCACTGTTATAATTTTTGCGATCTTATTCTGTTGGGCTGCCCTCTTCCACTGCCTATATCACTACAACCCGTATAACATTCGAAGTAATTTGCTGTTGTTACTAAACACAGTTCTCTTCATCACTGCCATCACCACAATTATCTTTTCCATTAAGCTACTTATTGACTGCAAATAGCCAATTTAAGGTACTTATAAGGACATTTTAAAAATTTTATGTTGCAGATCAGGAAGTTTACCTTAACCAATGTGGAAGGATGGCTCATTATTCATTATTACAAATGTACACAAACTTGACTGTATTATTAGAGTTTTAGCTGAATGCTCTATTAGAGTATTTTGATATGTTATTGATCACTATCTTAAGAACTCAAAGGGTTAAAGCCCTCTTCCCATAAGTTTTCAGCTCTTCCAGCCTTTTTCTGTGCCTAGTTATATAAGCAAGTTAGTTTATCACTTCCATGCAATCATTAAACACTTAGATGATGTCACATGTAATGACCAAATTTAGGCAGTGAGACATAGCAATGTGGACTAATGGCTAAAGAGTTAGTGTTTTTGTTAAATGCTGCAAATTGCATCTATATTATTGCTGGTAGCTTTGAGACATAGTAAAATCATCTACAGCTTCTGGGGGGCTACATCCCCCAGACATTCTGCTGCCATGGATTCAACACTCTGGTCAGCTTCCTTCGTTTAAACTACTTCCTCAGCCACTGATTATAGAGTTGCTTAAAATAAGGATCCAAAAATTATGTCAGATTTTAACTATAGACTCTGTATACAACAAAATTCCATTGGAGGTGTTTTGGGTTGCTATTAATGCCTAAACAATACTACTATCAGTGATGTTTTGTGAGGAAATGCCCAAATCTTTAACACCCATGTTATACAGCACTACCATAGTACCACATTGTGATTTAGTTCGTCACATGTTTGTTCCGATAGTACGTGTAGGAGTGCAATTAATCCCAAAACACATGTTTTTCTTCTGTAATTGCACTGTAAACAGCCATTGAAACTGAAGAAAGTGATTACAAACAGCCAATAAAAAACTGATGACAGAAGCTTTTTAAGTGCAACAATAGTAATAGTATGAGTGAACAATCAGATCGAGAAGCCTAAAGAGGTTAATGGCCACACAGAACCTGCTTCATGTGCACTAAAAAGCATGAAGGGTGTCACTATGCGATCAGTAGGCAATCACATGCAATTAGGAATAATTGTAATTGCACTCAGCTTCGCTTCGTACATTTTCACTATTACTTGTACAATTATTCCCTAATTACACTCTAATGTGTGTGATTAGCTATAGTAATAGTGATTGGCATAAATACAATAGTATACAGTATTTAAAATTATGTATGTACTAGCAGATCTTTCCATAAATGGTACAAATCTTGTGTCATTTAATATGTAGGGCCAGTGTACCTTGATTGCAGAGATGGTCATGGGTTTCATTGTGACAATGGAACTCGATGTGTGTCTTATTCTTCAGTCTGTAATGGTCGGAGAGACTGTAATTGATGGATCTGATGAACAAGACTGTTGTAGGGTTATGATGTTTTACTTCTAAATAATTATGTGTATGTAAGGGTAAAAGCATCACTGTGAGTGCTACAGTGTATATGCAAAATGTATAATTATAGATGCAAAATGAGAGAAAAATAATTATAACTTGTGTCAAAGCCAGCAATTTGCCAGTTAATAGTTGCAGCTACGTAATATCACTTTCAGTAATTAAACCAATGAGCCTATTACTGTATGCGAAAACAACTACTATCTGAGTTTAGCTACTATGGGTTTGTGTTCACTTGGAGTTTATATGGATTCACAATTTACTGACCTTGCATGTTGAATCATTCTTCAATGCTATTATGTATTTGGCTTCTCTCATTAACACTATTTCCTATTAAAATTAGTGTAAAATAATTTAAACATGGGAATAGAGATTGCTGGAAAAAGTAAAGAAACAAGGGTCAAATAAGCCAGCATATTAAACACACGGATCTCTATTAATTTGGACTCAAATAAACATTTATACAGAAGCATTTTCAGTACTTATCTGCCCCTGATTTATGAAGAAACTTCCTTTATTAGTCTCTGCCATATCCATTGAGTACAAATAGAGATCTCTGTGTGTTTAACAGCCCGTTTTCAGTAGATGCAGAATTTGAGCTATTGTGGTGTAATTCGACCCAGGGCAATTAATGCTTCAGTGTAAACACATGCCGAATTGAGCCATCCAAATTCGAATGGGGCTACCTACCTGAGGTGGTGCAACTCTCATGTGCATGTGAACAGCTGTGACCTTGCAGTTTGGGATACGGACAGTTACAGCTAAAATGATGACTGTAATGATGAAATGAAGCAACAGTGAAGTATTTAGGTGACAATACAGAAAACCAGCCTTACAATCATAATTTTCATCGAAGTAAAGGTTGTTGATTGAGTTAAGAAGGATTTGTGCTTTCTATTTCGTCAGGTTATTAGGCACGGTAAAGTCTTAAGTGTTGGCCTTGGCATTGGCGACTACTCTCAACTCCATGTAGTTAGTTAACTATTGATTCGCACAAGTACATGTTTGCTTTGAGCCCTAAGCTTGTGTTGTTCTTGGCTTAAAGTTTTTTACAGATTGGAACAGGCTCAGCCTTCATAGTATAGACGTGGCTACAAAATCAATCTGGATCACATTGAAGCGATCCCATCCAGAGTGATCTGCAGTATAAACATGTGGAAACATACTGGCTTGTTTGATTCTTGTTTCTTTACCTTTTCAATGATCTCTATTCCCATGTTTTATGATAATAAGAAGTGGTGGTGGTGCTTGATATTACACAGTACTAAACATGTATATCAAGTCAGTCATCATGTACATTAGATGTTAAGTAGTTTACTAATATATACTATCAGCAAGAGTCCATAAGATCAATGGCAAAACGAACCTATAAGAAGCAAATTTGCTTGAAAATGAATGTTAGTGTTACAATATACATTTAAAATACTTAGGTCATGGATGTGAAGAAAGACATAGGAAGGAAAGTTATGTAATGTTTATTGCCAAAAAGTACTCACATTTTTCTCTAGCCCTGTGAAATAATAACTATAAGATGAACAAAATGGCAGATTTCAGTTTTTTTTAAAATAAACTATTATCAGGTCCTTTTGACTTCATCTTTGCTAGTGGGCCTAAACTTCTTCCGAATTAACTTCTAAGGCTTCTTTTTTAGATTTCTAAGGTGGTGTTTAGTTGAGTGTTCTATTAGGATTTTGGGAAAAAAGCATAGGCAATCTCTATTTTGAACCACTACAGTTGTACAGTGGTTTATGATAACTACTTTGTCTATATAATGTAGTTTCTGCTTCAAATGTGTGTTGTCAACACTTGTGTCAACATATTCAAATGCATGCCATAGCTATTATCTGAGGGAAGTTCTTATGATAATGTATTTTAAGTTATGGTATATGGCTATATATAAGTGCTATATTAATTTTCTTATATAGCAAGAGCTAAGGCAACTAGTACTGAGGACCATCTACAACTTGATTACATCTATAGAAAACATGTATGAATTAACCAATTTAACTGACATAGTAACCCTGAAATCCATAATCTTCTGCCTATTGCATTCATTGAAGAACACTTTCTTCTAGCAGTTTAGTACCTTGTTGCCCAAGAACTGTTCTGTATTACCCAGATTGCTGTCACATGCCATTCTAAGTGTATAACTACATATCTGATGTAGTATACAATCTAATCAAAAACAGCCAAGCTGTAAAAAAAGGTGCAGTCCCCAATAAGGCCATGGTGAAAAAAGATGTGAAATCCAAGGTGGCGGCCAAGAAATGGCTGTGATGGTAGGTTAATCGTAAAAATTTTAATAACGACAATTCAGGTGAATTTGGTGCCAAGACCAAGTGGCACAAAATTCACCTGAATTGACGTTATTAAAATTTTTCAGTAGCCATGAAAAGTGCAAGCAGGGAATTGGCACTATTATTAAGATTGGCAATACAATTGTGGAAAATGTGAGATCTCTTGATGTTATCCTTAATAAGCTGAAGGAGATACTTTCAGCTGCTACCAGACAGCGGATCTTTACATCATATGGTCTATTATTACATTGTACTTTTATATATGTAAACAAGTCTGTTTTTTAACTATACTGTTTATCTATCTACAACAAACAGGCACACATTTCACACATCCATTCCAACTCACTACTAATTTAATAAAAGTATTCAAATTGTGATTAAAATCTAGTTAGGCTAGATGTCATAGCATAGGTCCCCCCTGCCAATGTTTGTAACAAAATGTCAATATACTCTAATAGAACAGTCACCTATTCTAATAGAATAGTCATATTTTATGTATCTTTGAAACTACAAGTAGCTATGCCCCCAGAGCCTCAAAATTACATCAAGAGTACATAATTGTATTATGAACTCTTGATACATAACATTCGTGATTTTTTTCTGTGCTTTTAAAATTTTTACCACCCAAGTTGACCCCCTCACTTATTGACCTGCTCTGCTGTCCTTGTATCATAGCGGATTCTGTTCATATTGTAACTGTGCTTGCTATTATTATTACTATTATGTAATTCATCTCAGCAAAATATACAGTACGTACAGTAATGCTGGTACAAAAACCTAACTCTAACCAAGAGTATGCACAGGTTAACACAAAATACAAACACAAAACCGAAGTCAAGTCAAATATTCAAATAGTGTCTCAATAAAGATGATGTAGAATAGAGGATGAATTATTATTATTATTACTAGGACCACGACAAACATAACCAAGTACTGTTTAGATACTGTATGCTTGAGCCATTAAAGTATCATGTTATAGACGGTTATATAGTATTGGTTACTCAATAAATAGCCATATACGAATATACTTTAGCTAACATGTTTATATAATGCATAAAGTAGATTCTTACACATACCTGTAGCTTGACCATATGCTTATTCTGTGATCATGGCTGTTGTATAGAGATGTATTTAGTGATTGTGGGTTATTTGTAGTTGCACAACTTTTAATTGTTGGTTTAGTACATAGTATAGTATCAACTACTATCGAACTAATTCACTTATTCACTGCAAAGACACTGGAAGAGAATTAATGTATCAGCACTAAGGCTATATGGCAGAGGTCAGTAGGAGCTTAGCTAGCTATCACATTTGTGCAAAAGCGCTACTAACCACGCACAAAATAGCATATGAAACTACCAAAAAAGTACAAGGAAGTGGATTGGTTATCTCCTGATATACAATGGGTAGAGTAAACTCAAGTGCTACTTATTTACGATGATAGGCGTTATATGGAAATTAGTCTTCTTATTAAAGTGTGTGGATAAACGTAATTATTATAAGTTCGAGAATTCATCAATCATCAATTATGTTACCGGTTAGTGTGTAGTCCTAGTCCTTGTTTTTATGCTCTATGACATAATTTGATGAATTTTTTTGTCCTAGTACTTGGTTATGTAACTAGTATTATTATTATTATTAGTTACAGTGCAGAACCTATATAGTATAAAAGCACTGGTAAAAGTTAATTACATTGAGTGAATCGATTCTGCTGTTGTTGTAACCAAGATGTAGAAACCTTGCTATGCTCAATTTCTAAATCCATTATATACAGCCCCTGTAAGAGCATTGGCGTGTGTTTCTAATGCATAGTAAACAATTATAACTCACAAAATTTGTTTTCATATACTAGGTCATGATTCTGTAAATATTGTATACATGCATGTATAATAAAGAATCAGATAGCTGTAGTTATATGTTTGAAAATTTATGACATATTATAGCCAAGTGACTAACCAGTAAAATACTAACATGGTACATAATTTTAGAAGAGAGGTTTCATGTTTAAATAAAATGGAATACCCGCTTAATTGAACATATATAAAATGCTATTTTGACATGAGAGAGTAGAGTCATAATAATAACTACAAGGCATACAATTGCTCTATATCTATCATTGTCAAGATTGTAAATTTGCTTAGTAAGTACAGGGGGTATATATACTGTAATAAAAGTTTTATAACACTTAGGTATGAAACATTTTGCATGAACTTTTATGTAGTTTCTAAATGCCATTGATCTGGACGATGAAGAAACATCCATTTGGTCATATTTTAAAAGCCCATATATGGTGCCTGACATTATTGTCAATCAAGGGAATTTAGATGAAGCTGAGAAAAAGAAAGAATTTGAACGTCTGATTAAAGAGCTTCTTCCTAAGCTGTCCATGTCGATGGTAAGGTACAGTACATTAGACCAAACTTAACATTTTGTTATATTTTAATAGATCCTGACGTTCGTAAGGACAGATAGATTTGTGAAGTGCGATCTCACCACCATGCCAGTAGTTTCATTGCTGCCAAATCGGTTCAACAAGTTGTTGTTAGAACATGGCATTGGGTCTAGTTCCATCAATGTATTAACCTAAGTGTCTGTTATTTATGCCAATTCTTCTAAATGGGGCTTGCAGACATTTCTAGCCCCCAATTCAAATCTTCAATATATTCCACCAAGGGAGTGTGATGGATTGGTGTATGTACGATGTATACAAATATACAAGTCTGCATTCAGTAATACTACACTGAGCTTACTAGAGAAGGGTAAGGAATGTATTTATTTTGATGAATGTATTGCTGGCTGTATTTAGCAGCTGCAAAATCATGTAGTATAGGAACCATATTTGCATATGTAATCACTAACACAGAGAGCTCAGCTTGAAGCTATAATCTGTCTACCATAGCTAGCTAATATAAACTAAAGCATACTATACCAGTGTGTCTAAAATATATATATTAAATTTTAAATGAGGTAGGATCCAAACAAACAAAAAAAATTATTGCTGCATCAACTTTCCTGGGCAAAACTGATCACTCTTTTTATAGATGGAATTATTGAACAATAATACTGTACCTACCGTAATTTTTCAAGTTACGAGCAGTATGCATTAAGTAATTTTGTATTGAAAACACCTTTTACACCATGGTGTTTTACACCATTTATTTTTATTTTATTTAGGCTTTACAGCGAAGACATCTGGTCTATGCTAAGTGCAATAATGTGCTTGAATAAGTTCAAAATCCAGAGCCTATAAAGTGCAGTCATCCAATTGAGTATGTGTAACGGGGATATAATTATGACCGCAGCTGCAAGAGCAGGGCATATGAGCACACCTATTTTGCCAGGTTGATACAATGCATTTTAACATTAGTCAACATTATGCTTGCTGTAATTCAGCCTTTGTTGGTATATTAATGTTGTGAACTTTAATAGCTACGGGTGAAGATCCATCAAAGGAAGATAACCCAGAAGAAAGAGATGATTTGAGTGATATTCCTGGAACAACTGGTAAAAACAGTAAATAAATACTCAATAATAAGTAACTGGCATTTGATACTACTATTTTAAGTTGAGTATTTCGTTGAATTAAAAGGTGCAGATTTTCATACAGCACTATATACAGTGGAACCTGTGTTACGGTCACCTGGATTAAGCGGTCACCTCTACATAACGGCCATGGACAAAAGGTCCCAAATATTTTCCCATACAAATGTATGCATTGTTGTCTGCATTAAGCGGTCACCTGTCTAACGCGTATAACGGCCAACCAAGAATTCGCCTATGAATCACTGTATACATAACTTTCTCCTTCATATAGCGGTCGCTACCTTTTATGGTGGCTTGTTAAGCCAACTGTCTGGCACCACGGCACCGTTTTAATTAATGCACAATTATCACGCTTCCTACCTTTCAATGAATACTATATATAATCTATCAGGCTTCATTGCTTAAACGTATTCAATAGCTATAACCAACATTCATAACAAGTTCACCTTGTCCTTTCTGTACTAAAATATTACTGCATTGCGGTTGGCGCGAGCCTCTTAATAATAATCACTCATTTATAACGGCCATAGCCACTAAAATGCTGCTGACCACCTTATACAGGTTTTCTCTATAACAGCCACCTGTATATAAAGGCCAGATATATCTGGTCCCAAGGTGACCATTATAGACAGGTTCCACTGTATTATATAAACACACACACACATATATATATCTAATCCAAAACAGCCAAGCTGTAAAAAAAGTGTGCGGCCCTCAGAAAGGCTATGGTGAAAAAAGATGTGAAATCCAAGGTGGCGGCCAAGAAATGGCTGTGATAGTAGGTTAATGGTAAAAATTTTAATAATGACAATTCAGGTAAATTTTGTGAAGCGGCACAAAAATTCACCTGAATTGTCGTGATTAAAATTTTTACCATTAACCTACCATCACAGCCATTTCTTGGCCGCCACCTTGGATTTCACATCTTTTTTCACCATAGCCTTTCTGAGGGCCGCACACTTTTTTTACAGCTTGGCTGTTTTGGATTAGATTTCATTTCTTTTTGTATTTGTATACCCCAAAGCCGGCCTATGGCCAGCTATGGGACTTTTTTAACCTATGTTTTTTTCTTTACTACAGGAAGAAGAAAAGATGAAGTAGATGTACTTTAAATATTTTATCAGTAAATGTACAAATTATATATATAATACATATGTGACCGGATTTGCAAAAAGGGGCCTTCCATACACATCCAATTTGCCAACTTTGACAATTGATAACTTCAGATTGGAAAGCGCTATTGCCTTGAAATTTGGGCAGTGGTGATTTCTTTGCAGCTGAACTCTCCACATGATGGTTTCTTTGTAGCTGAACTCTCTACAAGGCAATTTCTTCTAGCTGATCTCTCTACAGGGAGATTTGTTTGTAGCTGAACTATCTACAAGGTAATTTCTTCTAGCTGATCTCTCTACAGGGTGATTTGTTTGTAGCTGAATTCTGTACAGGTGATTTGTTTGCAGCTGATCTCTCTACAGGGAGATTTGTTTGTAGCTGAACCATCTACAAGGTAACTTCTTCTAACTGATCTTTCTACAGGGTGATTTGTTTGTAGCTGAACTATCTACAAGGTAATATCTTCTAGCTGATCTCTCTACAGGGTGATTTGTTTGTAGCTGAATTCTGTACAGGTGATTTGTTTGCAGCTGAGCTCTTTACAGAATGGTTTCTTTGTAGCTGAACTCTCTAAAAGGTAATTTCTTCTAGCTGATCTCTCTACAGGGAGATTTGTTTGTAGCTGAACTATCTACAAGGTAACTTTTTCTAGCTGATCTCTCTACAGGGTGATTTGTTTGTAGCTGAATTCTGTACAGGTGATTTGTTTGCAGCTGAGCTCTTTACAGAATGGTTTCTTTGTAGCTGAACTCTCTACAAGGTAACTTCTTCTAACTGATCTTTCTACAGGGCAATTTGTTCATGGCAGAATTTTATACAGGGTGATTTCTTTGCAGCTGAACTCTCTACATGGTGGTTTCTTTGTAGCTGAACTCTCTACAAGGTAACTTCTTCTAGCTGATCTCTCTACAGGGTGATTTGTTTGTAGCTGAACGATCTACAAGGTAACTTCTTCTAGCTAATCTCTCTATAGGGTGATTTGTTTGTAGCTGAACGATCTACAAGGTAACTTCTTCTAGCTGATCTCTCTACAGGGAGATTTGTTTGTAGCTGAACTCTCTACAGGTGATTTGTTTGAAGCTGAACTCTCTAAATGATGGTTTCTTTGTAGCTGAACTCTCTACAAGTTAACTTCTTCTAGCTGATCTCTCTACATGGTGATTTGTTTGTAGCTGAATTCTGTATAGGTGATTTGTTTGCAGCTGAGCTCTTTAAATAATGATTTCTTTGTAGCTGAACTCTCTCAAGGTAACTTCTTCTAGCTGATGTCTTTACAGGGTCACTAGTTTGTAGCTGAATTCTCTACATGGTGGTTTCTTTGTAACTGAACTCTCTACAAGGTAACTTTTTCTAGCTCATCTTTCTACAGGGTGATTTATTTGTAGCTGAATTCTTTACAGGTGATTTGTTTGCAGCTGAGCTCTTTAAAGAATGGTTTCTTTGTAGCTGAACTCTCTACAAGGTACCTTCTTCTAGCTGATGTCTCTACAAGGTCACTAGTTTGTAGCTGAGCTCTCTACATGGTGGTTTTTTTGTAACTGAACTCTCTACAAGGTGACCTCTTCTAGCTGATCTTTCTAGAGTGTGATTTGTTTGAAGCTGAACTCTCTACAAGGTAACTTCTTCTAGCTGATCTCTCTACAGGGAGATTTGCTTGTAGCTGAACTCTCTACATGATGGTTTCTTTGTAGCTGAACTCTCTACAAGGTAACTTCTTCTAGCTAATCTCTCTACAGGGAGATCTGTTTGTAGCTGAACTCTCTACATGATGGTTTCTTTGTAGCTGAACTCTCTGCAAGGTAACTTCTTCTATTGATCTCTCCACAGGGCGATTTGTTTGTAGCTGAACTCTCTACATGGTGGTTTCTTTGTAGCTGAACTCTACAAGGTGATTTTTTCTAGCTGAACTATCTCTTTCCATAGTTGCATGAACTCCCTACAAGGTAACTTCTTCTAGCTGATCTCTCTACAGAGTGACTTGTGTGTAGCTGATCTCTATACAGGTTTCTTATTTCTAGCTGATCTCTTGAATTCTCTTCAGGGTGACTGCTCTATTAGGATGACTGCTCTATTAGGATGACTGCTCTATTAGAGTATCTCGATCTCGCACTTGCCGCACCAAATTGGATTTCGTGTTATAACTCCGTGGCTTTAAGTCAGATTCTTCCACACCATTGATGAGCCTTTCTAAGATGATTACTCCATCTGTACAACGATTTTCAAAGCATTGCCCTAAGCGGTTTATCTGGTAGGCGTGGCAAGCAGTCGTTTTTTTTATTAGCTGATCTCGATTGCGTAATTGTTACACACTGTTGGTTTTTTCGTTGTATCTTCCTGGTTTTTAGCTCGATTTCTTTCAAACCACAAAAGGTTTGAGGTTCAATAGTTAACCTATTCACCCACCGATTTTCAGCTTCTTCCCATACGCGGTTTACCCTGTAGGCGTGACAACATATTGGTGTTATTTTTCGTGAATAATCGCTCATAACTCTTTGCCTGTTTATCGTATTCCAGCCAAAGTTGGTACCGAGATACGCCTTTATATCCCCCTTCTGTGTGCCAAATATCAAGGCAATCGGATATGGCGTTCGAGTTTTATAGCAGTTTTTGGAAGTGTGCGACAAGAAAAAGAAAAATAAGAAGAAAAAAAAAACGAAGAAACTGAGCCAATTTTTGAAGTCGCATATCTCGGGAACGCGCGAAGCGATTTCGCTCAAATTTGGAATGTGAAGTGCTGCAGTTGGAGGGAATGTTCACAGCAAAAATCGTCTTGTTTCATCAAGGAAGCACAGAGCTACGGAGGTGCGAAAATTGCGTTTTCTTTCTTCCTGTCAATATACTCACGGGTGTTACGCGCCGGCTTCTTGGGCCGCACGACACACTACCGTGTGTCTTGATAATACAAACTACTGCTTTTACGGTAAAATGATGTAAACTTGTTCAATTAAATAATAGTCTAGTGTCAAAATAGCCACAGTATGTAGGTAGTAATTACTAGAGAACTTACTGGTGCTGTGTATCCTATTCAATAGTTGCTACATTCAATGTATCAATCACGGGGAAAAGCAGATACAATATTAGAGATCAGTTAGAGTAACAGTGCTCATCAGATGGTGGACCAGACCTGGAAATACTGTTGGAGCAGGAATGGGGCCATTCAATTCTCACACGAAGTGACTACTAACACCATCATCCTTGTCATCCCCAACATAACGACAGCAGATGGAGGAGATTACACATGTATGGTGACCAACGATGCTGAGTCTATTAGCCATTCTGTCACTGTTTATGGTGAGTGTTTCATGCACATCTGAATATCTACTTAAAGTAATTGACTTTGTATATGGATCTGTGACGGGGATGATAAAATGATTATAGTGTATGTCGTGGGATTTCTTAGTATGATGCTGCATGTGATTATTACGTAAAAAGTTATTGTAAACTTGGACTTTAGCAAAAGAGAATAATACTGTAGGCTTATAGTATCTACATCAAGTTTTATGTACACTAGAGAACTTACTGGTGCTGTGTATCCTATTCAATAGTTGCTCCATTCAATGTATCAATCATGGGGAAAAGCAGATACAATATTGGAGATCAGTCAGAGTTTCAGTGCTCATCAGATGATGGACCAGACCTGGAATACTGTTGGAGCAGGAATGGGGCCAATCAATTCTCACACGAAGTGACTACTAACACCAGCACCCTTGTCATCTCCAACATAACGACAGCAGATGGAGGAGATTACACGTGTATGGTGACCAGCGATGCTGAGTCTATTAGCCATTCTGTCACTATTTATGGTGAGTGTTTCATGCATATAATTCATTAGAGTACATATATTAACTATACTACAGTACTTTTGCTATCACAGTGGGTCGAAAGACAAGGAAAAGACCAACTTCATGCTTTACACAAAGAAAAAAGAAGAAAGCTAAAAAGTAAAAGCTTACTGACAAATTCTAACTGATAAAACAATTCACTAAGTTGTATGTAACTTGAATTTGATCATTGTGATAATTGTAATGATTTTTTTTCCGGGGTAACCAGTACCCCTTTCCACCACCCCTAGCATTAGAGCATTAGATGTTAAAATGCTAGCCGAAAAGACACTAAATTAATTGAGAAGAAATTGAGTTAAGGGAAAGACACCTGACCTTCCATCAAAGCAAGGTCAAGATCCATGTGGCTGACTGGACAGCCACTGCAGTAATAAGAATTTGATATCTGCAGCATGAAACTTGAATTCACATCTTTACTTGAAGATGAATAGAAAACTTGGACATAATTTATGTGATCCGATCTGACAAAAGGGTCTTATTGTCCATTACAGGAAGTTAGATTTTTTTCACAAACACAAAACCACACTGTACATGAACACACTATCACATTTCACAGTCAGACGTAGCCTGGGGTAACTGGTCTACTTCTGCTGACTGTTTTTCCTGGCCCAGTGGTGATAAGTACAAGCAGTCTGGGGCCTCAATGGCATTGTGATCAGCAAGTAGATGGCTGTGTGTGGCTCTCAAGCCTCGTGGTGTTGGGTAAAGGCCTGCTGTGCTGGTAGTTTATTTTGCTTTTATGTTAGCCAGTTTTAGCCATGAATGACCCATAACTTGGCCTATTTCAAAGATGCCTTATTGATAGCTTTGTATGTTATATGCACATTTTCAATTCATGTTTACATGTAATATCTATGCTGTAATTCAAGGACGGTGGAGCAGGCCAATGAGTGAGGGGACCAACTTAGGTGGTGAAAGTTTTGAAAGCAATAATTTAAATCACAATTTACTACTAGCCAAAAGTCAATTACAACTACATAGCTTTTGGCCACAAATAGCCCCCTTTTTAGCGCTTGACACGTACACACCAAAGAAGCAAGGCTGACTTGAAAGGTTTAGATAAAGAAGAGACTGAGATAGAGCCAGAATATAAAGAGAAACTTGAGTGCAAGGTTTGCTTTGAAATGCAAAACAATCGTGCAGCTAATCCACGAATAGCCAGCTGTTTACAGATTTGCAAGTCACAGAGAACTTGAAAGATATATATAGAGAGAGCCTCCCAAGAATCACTAGGAAGTGTGACTGTTATGTAGATCAAGAAAGACAGATTTTGTTTATACCATAAAGAGTACATTACTACTACTAGTTTGTACCCATTGCTAATTGTCTGCTGTACTAACAGCTTCAATCAGACTATATAATACAAATGGTTACAATATATAGCCACTACAGCCAGAAGTCGTTGGAGCTACATGGTGGTACTGTATAGGTGTACCCAACCTTCATCATCCAGCTGGTGCAGATGACATTTATGAATTAATACACATAGCTAACTGCATTCAAGATGAGATATTAGCCAAGAAACATCACTGTCCTGCATATAGCTAATCTGTATAATATCATAGCTACAGCTAACTGCTTTAACTAACACATGTCATTTAGCATATATAGTGCATGTAGTCACATTTTCAATTCCACAACTCGGGCTTGCCCCAACATGCTTTAGCATATGTCTTGTTACTATGAAGGTCTGGAATACCAGCACTACACTACATGTAACCCATCGTGTCGTACTATTATGGGTACTCACAATAATCTTAGTACAGTCTATATTGATAAGTTAATGCATCAAAATATAATTATCATGCTGTGCTATTAAATTTGTACAGAGTTGGGGGTAACTAGTTACTTTTGTAACTAAGTTACATAACAGATTACTTTTAAAGTAACTAGTAATCTAACTAGTTACATCCTTTGTAACTTGAAACTAGGATTACCTGTCCTCAGTGTAACTTAGTTACAAAAAGTTAGAATAGTTACATAGTTACTGACAATGAAATAAGAATACGCCTTAATTTTTGTGTCATAAATGTTACGACCAAGTTAAGTAGACACATTCTGTGTATTGTTCTTCATGATTTTGCCGGAGTAACAAAGAGAACAGTAGTTGAAGTACTAAAAATGACTACAGAATTATTACTTTAAAGAACGTGTACATGCATGTATGCATAGTTTTCTTCCATTGCACTAAGGCATATCTGAGCACACTAATCACAAAAGATGCTTAAAAAGGTGCTAAACAAGCATATAAAAGTAACTAGTAACGGAAGTATTAGTTACCTTTTGAAAAGTAACTGTTACCTTTTGAAAAGTAACTGTAACCGTAACTAAGTTACATGGGAAAGAGTAATGAGTAACTAGTAACTAGTTCCTTTTTTGAAGTACGTAACTACCCCAACTCTGAATTTGTAACAATCATTCAAGGGAAGAGTACCCAAAAATATTCAACAATTGTACATATCATTGCTTTGACTTACTGTCTGTCCAGTGAACTTACTCTCCATGGCCAATTGCCTCAACTCACAGCTTTAGTTAATTCCTGTACATAAACACCTAGATATGTGACCAGGCCTCTGAAAATAGGGCATACGGTCACATGAAATTTGTCTACTTATATGAAATTTTTTGACTCATAACTTTTAATGTCACAATAATTATGAACTAATAAATTTACCTTTTATTGCATATTTAATTTGCCTTGTGATGTAAGTCACAGTACGAAAATATGTTGTTCCAATACTGAGTTCCACAGTTAAGTGACATGGTATAGTTTGCACCCACATGTCTTATTTTCACAGGCGGGCCTGGTCACATATTATTATTACTAGAGTTGCACCGATATGCATTTTTTCACATTTGCCGATACCGATTATTTGCCTATTCCTTTAACCGATATGCCGATATTTACCGATATTCTTCATTTCTTCAGAACAGAGGAGGAGGAGCAGAAAATCACCTAAAGTTTATGCGTATAAACTGCATTTGTAATGATAATGTAATCAATGTAATTAATTACGTGGGCGGCCGACTTTTACAATGTTTTACAGTTTTGCTACTATCTCCTTTCATGGAAAAGGAAGCCAAGTAGTTATAAAACAGCTAATCAAACAGTGTTTTAGTGGGACTACAGACCCTTTGTGAAGAGTGATCAACTAATTGCGTGGGCGGCCGATAAATATACACAGCCTACTATAGCCTTGCAACCACACTTGTGCAAACAAACAAACTCAAATAGTTACAAAACAGTTACAACAAACCACTTACTGCTACATTCACCACCTTCTTTACTTTCACCTGTTCATTGTCATCAACTTAACGATTGATTGTGGGTTTCGGTTAACCGGCAAGTTATTTCCGCTTCGTTGCCGATACCGATACTTGTAAAATTAGCTAATATCGGTTGTTACCGATAACTCAACCGATTATCGGTGCAACTCTATTACATTTAGTACATGTGCTTGAAATCAAAGGGCTGCTACCAGTGTTACAAATCAGTTGTAACAAGTTTACAGATGTTTGTAACATGGCTACAAGGAGAAAGTTATAAAAGCCAGACCTGAATAAAACTGGAACAGCATCAAAGAGAACTAGCACCAGCATTATAGTACTAGAAATTACCACATCAATAACAATGCAACATTGCAACAATGCACAACTGCAACCCCACAATGCTGCAACAACGCAACAATGCAACACTGCAACAATGCAACAATGCACAACTGCAACCCCACAATGCTGCAACAACGCAACAATGCAACACTGCAACAATGCAATAATGCACAACTGCAACCCCACAATGCTGCAACACTGCAACAATGCAACACTGCAACAATGCAACACTGCAATAATGCAACAATTCAACAATGCAACACTGCAACAATGCAACAATTCAACAATGCAACACTGCAACAATGCAACAATGCAACAATGCAACACTGCAACAATGCAACAATGCACAACTGCAACCCCACAATGCTGCAACAACGCAACACTGCAACAATGCAACACTGCAACAATGCAACACTGCAACAATGCAACAATGCAACAATGCAACACTGCAACAATGCAACCATTCAACACTGCAACACTGCAACACCACAACATTGCAGCACTGCAACAATGCAACACTGCAACAATCCAACAACGCGCAACAATGCAACACAGCAACAGCGCAACACAGCAACAACGCAAAGCTGCAACAAAGCAGCAAAGTACTACTTCCACACTTCACCTGCACTACAATACATACCTGCTAGACTACACCACAGTAATATTCCGCCAGTATTCTGTAACTGTTGAGGTTGATTTTCCTGACTTTGACTTCGGTTAGTAGCTAGTAATTTGTATATGGATGGTAGTAATTAGGTTGTAAGTGGTAGTATATAGGTAGTTGCAAATTGTAACATCATTGTATTTTCGATATTTTGATAATATGTTAAGTATAAAGTTCACCTATGTGGAATTCAACTAAAATTATAATCAATGATGGATTTGCCACATCCAGCATAGTGTGGTAGTAGCTAAGTGATTTGTGTATGGGCTAGCCATTGTATGTTAATTTAGTAATTGCATTACTTCAGATAATTATTGCTTCAATGCAACTGTTGCGCCGAAGATTAGTTGAGTCATAGCTGAGCATATCATGGCATGTATAAACTACAGTATACTGTATAAAAACCACACAGCAGTGTTCAAAATTTTGCTACATGTAATCAAATAAATATTAAAACAAAATGGTCATTATAAAACTGTCAAGTTAGTTGTTTGCACATCTCCAGCATGTAAACCTGTGGGAAAAGGTCACATTTTAATTGGTAAATTAAAAAAATCTTTATCACGCACACACTACACACATGCACAAACACACACACACACACACCACAAACACACACACAACACAACACACACACACAAACACACACACCAGGGGCGTAGGGAGGGGGGTTCCCAGGGGTTCAGGAACCCCCTCTAAAATTTAGACTTCGAGTTTATAGCAGGACCTTAACACACCATTTAGTGTGGCAGGACAAAATGAGTGAGTAATATAGTGTATGGCACAGCACAACAATTGATAGAACTTGCATTTATCTCTCAGGGAAGCACTGTGAAAAAAGAGGGATATAAGATAGTATTTCCAATGGCTTATTGAATACAAAAAAAAGCTTGGTATAACCTGTATTATACTAATAGTCTCTTGTAAGGCTTTAGTTAATGTGTTAAACATACTGAAACCATATATGTGGCGGTATAGTGTGGGTATTATATTCGTTATAAGCTATTTCAGGTAATGTAGTAAATAAACTGAAACCATATATGTAAAATTATAGTATGCATTATACTAAAGTATAACATGAGTATATTTTAAATACAGGATTTATATTAAGGCTTATTTGTATTCAATAAGCCACTGGAAATACCATCTTATATCCCACCTTTTTCACAGTGAAGGATTTACAGAGGTAACATGAGCTCTGTTCAAAACTTTTATAAAGATCGATATATTCTAATAGAGCAGTCAGGTATATACTCTATTAGAGCAGTCACGTATACTCCAATAGAACATGCATGTAAATATCCATATCCATGTTAAGGAACTTCATTAGTGAAGTTTTTCAGACATTCTAACATTAAATGTATGACCTTATAGCTATGGTGTACCATGTTTAAAGATATAGAACTCCAGTAATTTATCACTTGTGTTATGTAAAATGATTTCATGCTATGCATATTATAATGTTTTGATTGTAAGTCATGGCATTTGTATCAGTGGATTTATGGTTCCTAATCCAGTGAGGTAACTATATCAGTCTATCATTTACAGATTACTATATGCGTCTCTATGTGTTATGCTGTCTGTTTCCACTAGGTGACTTTATCTAGTACTACCTTCATCCCTGGGCCACGTATATGCATTATAATTAATGTACTTTTTTGCATAAAATACAGCAATTTGCTGAGTTTTGATTCATTAAAAATTAAAATTGAAAGTCTCTCAGCAGCTGGGGGCTGCACCCCCAGACCCCTGCTTCTGGTAACTCAATATTGCTGTTGGAACCCCCTTCAAAAAATCCTGGCTAGGCTCCTACACACACACACCACACACACACACAAACACACACACTACACTTCACTACACACTACATAGTCACATAAAAGTAAAACACTACAAGGTATGGTAAGGGTTGTTTACATTAGTTAATTTTGTGGTCCACCACATATAGCAACAAGGGAAATGTGTATCTGTGATCAAGATTTTGATTTCCCACCCACCCCTATATGTGACTGGATTTTGGAAAAACGATCCAAATCGCACATTAGAAGTTTCGAGATAAACGGTTTTAATGAATTGAAGCCAGCATAACTCTCCAAGGATAGCAAGCACGCGTATGAAATTTACACAAAAGATGCATCAATCGGTTACCTATCAAGCCACTTCCAGTACTTGTAGCTGCTTGTACAGTTTCCCGCCAAATAAGATAGAAAATCTGAGCAGTTGGACGAGCGAAGTAGTATCACGAGTGCTCACAAAGGGGTGGAGGCTGGGGGGTGGAGGCTGGGGGGTGGAGGCTGGGGGGTGGAGGCTGGGGGGTGGCGGGGAGGGAAAAAGATAGACCTCAAAATGGAGGCAGACCACGATTGGAGTCCAGACACGAGATTACAGGGCTGTGCATGCTGGCTCCTTAGTGGCTGATATGTAGCAAAATCTACAGAGAACACATCTGGCCAACATTATAAGGCTGTCCACCATGCAGTAAACCACTGATGCTTGCCAAGCCAGGTCCTTCACAAAGCCTGAAACCGCCATTTGGGCACTCCATACCACCCAGAAAAGACGTCTATTAAAACCAGCCTCGTGTAGTTTGAGTAGTGCTGAGGGTCAAAACTTGTTGTACGATAGTGTAGCTATCCACTGGTGGTGTTAGTTTGATTTTGCCTGATGTGCGATTTGGTTCGGTTCTGTAAAATCTGGTCACATATGGTATACACGCTATACAGGTGAGCATAGAAAAGTTGCTAAAATTGACAGGCTTTTGTACAATCAGTTTTTTTTAAATTCAAACAGTGCATTTTCATACTATAGCTGAATGCATTAAAATATGTGACCTGATCTTGGAAAACCTACCTTTTTGGCACATTGGTCAATTTTCTGTTTTATAGCTTAGATAAGGTACTGCACTGTTAAAATGAAGAGTAACCACAACTCTCAAGGAGTTCCCAATGTAGGGAGGATTTAACACCCCTGGAGAGTAACCATTACTCCAAAGGAGTAACTGGGGAGTAACACATGCTCTGAAGGTGGTGTCACTTACTCTTCAGAGTAATGGTTATTCTCTTCAGAGTGTTAGTTACTCTCCATGGGGTGTTAAATCCTCCCTACACTGGGAACTCTCAGAGTGGTGGTTACTCTTTATTTTTAACAGTGTGGTTACTCATCTATCTTGTGTCAAAATTTCAGCTTAATATCTTTAAGCATTCCTGAGATATGGCCAATTTTCTCTCCTGTACATTACATACTAACTTTTATGGTAATGTATGGAGTTCTGTGAGTGATTAAGGGTGACAAATGGTGACAAATCACTTTGTTTACCAATAATTCCGTTTTTACCATCTAGAATACTTTAAAAGACATTTCTGATAGTTTAATGAAGTATTCTTGGTACATTTCTGCAATTAAATCCCATGTATTATTGTCTAAGACTAAGTTTTAGCCATTCCAGCACCTGAACAAATCACCCAATTTGTAAGTTAATTACTGTCCCACGCATGTGAAATTACTACATGGTCTGATATAATCATCCATATCTCCTAAGAAAAAGAAGCTATGGGTGTGAAACTTCACAGCAAGAAGGTTTAATAGTTACTTTATCCAAATGTACAAAAAAAATAATATTGAAAAAAATGTAGAAATTTTCAATTGAGTTTTCCCAAAAAGTTTGCTTGTGCCCAAAAGGTAGGTTTTCCAAGATCCGGTCACATATATTGAATTGTTATGATATGGCTGATTTTGATTGTGGAATTAGATAGTTTATTCATGTAGCTTTGTGTCCTGGGTGAAAAATCGAATCTGCTGACATGGGCGATAAGACCGGTTTTCTCACACTGGGTCACATTTTGTCACGCACTTCATCTTTATAGACAACAGTAATTTTAAGTTTACATCTTCTTACTTGCACACATGCAACACTCAATTATGAGGTATGTGCATTAAACAAAATTAAATTTAAAAACTGTTCGCGCGGCCCGCAGTGCATGACAGGAAACAAGGAATTTCCTTGTAGGCCACGCCACAGATGGCACTGTTCTATACCATATGCGTATTTTGTATCGTACGCGTATGGTATGTACCATACGCGTATGGTACATACCATACGCATACCATACGCGTACGGTACGATTTTCCGTACCATACACGTACGGTATAGGCATACGAGTATGGTACGTACCATATGCGTATTATGCCTTTTCTCAGTGTCTTCTAGCCTTGTCATCACCTAGCTACAATGGGCTATCTTTACAAGCATTTCTAGCTGAGTAAACTTAGAACACAACATAATAATCTGCTTAGCTGTAATTATAAAATTATCCATCAGCACACGCACATGCATGCATTTTTGGCCTTGCCATGCCCATGCATTTCCCACTATAGTCCTACTGATGTACCTAAATCTTATGTACATGATCTCACGTTGTCTGCAGAACTTCACATGAATGGTACTGTGTATGCTTCTTTATAGCTATCAGAAGCATGCAGATGGTCTTATATACTCAAATTATATAGCTATAAGTGTGGATAACTGACAATTTACAACACAATTGGGTAAATAAGCAAGGAGAGCAATTACAATGTCACCGTGCATGGTAGCTAGTAAGTTCTAACTGAATTATACATATTATTAATACTGCTTGTGCAAAGCTAACAACTTGAAAAATGAACTTTGTAAGTGTTATCAGTTGTGTAACATCAGTGGCCCCTCACTGTCTTTGCATCTTTATCTACTATATACACTCTTCCTCTTTTGAGGATCCAATTTCATGTTTGCGTACTTTTCTTGTTTGTACATACTGTAAATAGTATCACCACTCACATTCATCACACTGGACCTACAGCACAAATTAATGTGGATGTTGTTAACTATAAAGAGTATTATACATTCAAATAAGAGTAGCTAAACACATTGTCCCATCCACAGTAAGTATAGTGAGTGGCTACAACACACTTAACAATTAAACAATGCTAGATAATATACATTCGTTACTGAAATATTCATTAAACTCATAAACTCACCATAAAATCTCTGCCATGTTATGTTTTCCTACTTCATCGCAGTAGGCAATGTATACACACCTCATTTAATAGCAAAGATTCAGTTTAAAAAGAATTTATTGCAGATGCAATTAATTATGATAATAATGCTACACTACAGCCAGATTTACATTAATTTGCAAACTGGAATATTGCTTTCTCTACAGTTAAATCTCTTTGTTACCTTCCTCAATGTTATTGTATCAGCATTCTCCAGGTCTTCCTCTGTTTGAGCAATCATTATACATTGTACTTCTTGAGCTCATCTGATTAAAATTGTCTGCTCAACACTCCTTTAGTGCGTGCCATCAGGCATAAATATCCATTTTTAAGTGGAAGCTAGTGTACTAACAAATTAAAGCTAAACAATAGATTATGTAGCAACAATAGAATAAAATATTTAATGAAATAATATACATATATGTGACTGAAAAAATTGGCTAGATTTTCCAATGGATACAAATTAATTAATATGGTTGCTATCACCAGGGCTGCCCACAGGGGGGGGGGGGGGGGGGGGCAACTGGGGCATTTTTCCCCGGGTCCCGGCCTGAAAGGGGCCCCAGGAGGCCCCACGAAGGGCCCCTTGAATACCTGTTTAAAAGATCGATATACTCTAATAGAGCAGTCAGATCTAAATTCTCTAATAGAGCAGTCACAGTATTCTTCAGAGGAGCAGTGTAACAAGCTTATAGATAAGGAGATATGGTTGGTGAGGGGTGGTTATTGTCATTGTTAGCAGGTTATGACCTTTTTTTTTTTTGGTCTTCAACTTACAGCTTGGGTGAAGTTGTGATTCAGAATGGAAACCTCCTTGCCTCTGGGGCCCCACTTTAACTCTTTGCCCTGGGCCCCTTAATTTCTCTGGGCGGCCCTGGCTATCACATATGTGTGGGTATTGTTCTATAATTGTAGGGAAGTGTAGGCTCTTGGGCAAATCTTTTATAGGCAGAACAGACCATGCACTAGCTGTATATAATATTATTAATCAATAATTGAAAGCACACAATAACAACTAACTTTTACAACTAAAGTACACAATATTAATATTACAAGTATGCATAATGAATTATTACATCATGTCACATCATTACATTACATTTTAAACTCTATTACAGGTATGAAGGAGGAGTAGCATTATGTAATAATGGCCTGATTTTTGAATTTTCGTTGTATCAATTAAATAATGGATCATGAATCCAATAGTGTGTAGCAATTGCAGCCACAATGTACTGTGTGGAAGAAGAAACAAAAATTAAAATATACAATACGTTTTCAGTGTATGTGGTTGCTATGCAACAGCTAGATTATCAACTCGATTATATTCTAAAGAACATACAGTACTAGTATACCAGCTTGTGTACTTTCAAAGTAATAGCATTTCCACTGTGGAGAAAAAAAGCACTTGTGCATTCAGGAGTGGAAGGGTAGAATGTGACAGCAAAGTCAACCACTCATCATAGCATTATTGTGAAATATTACACCATCTGCAGTTTCACAATTGGTGTAACATTCCTGGAATGTCAACAATCTACAAACAGTACACAACACCATTTAGTCAGTCAGCAACTTACTGTTTTCAAATCTATACTTAAACATTGTTTCAAAATGTATATAAAACCTATATCACCATGCAAGCCTGGAGTTTGATTGTGGGTTTAATTTCACCCAACTGAGGCTACCTTAAGATATGTACGGGCCCCCACTGATCATCTTTTTCATCTCTCTACTGTTGACTGGATTAATCTAATGGAAATTCTATGAGTTAATGTTAATCAAAAGTAAATATACTCTTGCATGGTTAATGCAAATTGGTTACTTTATTGATACAAACATACCAGCTTTGTTCACTGCGTCTTGAACTGTCACTACAATAAAATGTGTTTTTGTGCATATCACACACACACACACACACACACACACACACACACACACACACACACACACACACACACACACACACACACACACACACGCAAACGCACACGCACACACGCACACGCACATCACATACTTCGGTGGAGTATGTGATGTGCATGAGATGATGGTTCACATTTGCTAACTATAATGGACAAATGGGTTCACATTTGCTAACTAATGGACAAATGTGGACAATCATCTCCTACATATCACATACACCACAGGAGTGCATGCTATGTACCAGCACATTTAGAGCATACCACATAATTATACACAAGTACACATTTTATTGTAGTGTGTCTGTGTAATGGCTTAGCACTAGATAAGTTTATTTATAGCACATAAATTCAATAAAATTGATGCTTTTCTATACATCCTATACTACCTCTAAATGATAAAGGATGCCATGTACACCAATATACGGCCACACTGCTTGTCTTGTGTGCTTCACACGCTATATCCTGAAAGTGTGCCTGCACCCCAAGGGTGTGCTGCTGGTTAAGTGTGCTATGACCACCTCAGTTTTAACAGTGTAGGTTTGCATCATGCAGTAAAGCAAATTATATTTTAATTACAGTAAAGCAAAATACACCTCAGCTCTAGAGAATAGAATAGCTAATCAGACCAAAATATGATTGCTCTATAGAGGTATATACCTATAGCTAGCTCGATCTTCACTGAATTACAGAAACCGTTAAGTGAGACTAGCCCCTCCCCCCTCCCTCTTCCCATGAAAGCAGAGTGCCATCTGGCATAGTCAATAGGTACGGCAGTACAAAAACCTTCTGCTTGATATTATATGCAAAGCAGGTTAGCTATAGCCTATACTCAGATGGTACGATTTTCCGTATCATACGCGTATGGTTGTACCGTACGCGTACGCGTATACGCATATGGTAAGTACCATACGCGTATGGTACAAAATACGCATATGGTATAGAACAGCACCACCAGCCTTTTGTCTTCAGTACCTTAAGACAACAATGTGACAGTTTAGCTATATAAAGTTGTTTTTTGCAACCGACTCCTCCTGGTTACAAGTTAATGCGATGTTGGGATACGGCACTCCGGCTTCGCCGGGCTTGCAATTAACAAATGCCAGATTCAGAGCGAAAAAATCCAGTAATACCGGCTATATAGACGGGTTGCCTTTTTAACGCGTGGTCGTTTTACCGTAAATTTTCCACATACTTTCCGAATTCGCTAAGTCAAAAATGTATTACGGCTAATGGAGAAAATGAACGTTTCGTTTAACTTTAGCAAGCCAAGAGTTAGCCAGCCTTCAGAACAAAAACTATGTTATAGAGAAAGGTTCGAGTTATAACATATCTAATCAAAAACAGCCAAGCTGTAAAAAAAAGGTGCGGCCCCCAAAAAGGCCATCACGCCATGGTGAAAAAAGATGTGAAATCCAAGGTGGCGGCCAAGAAATCAAGGCCGGAGCCCACGGTCCGGCCGGTCAGGTGTCACAGTGATATATGTTTCCCCGGGTAACGTGTTTCCCGCACACATATCCCTAGGGATCCGTGTTTCCCCGCACACATATCACTAACTCGCTAGCGACCTACAAGTCACAGTGATATGTGTTTCCCCGGGTAATATGTTTCCCCTTTATAAAGTCATGTGCGACGTACGTAGCTAGTGTTAGCATAGGCGCGCATGCACTTTTAATAATCATAACGCTCTGCTGATCTTCAACTACTATTAACCGTCCATGACTTAGCATCCAGTTTAAATGACAATGCACAAACTGATTGCATACTGCTGGATTTCAGCAAGGCTTTCGACAAAGTTTCCCATAAACTCTTACTGTTAAAGTTAAGGTACTACGGAATTACCGGAGAGACAATTAACTGGATTCAGTCTTTTTTAACCAACCGTAAACAGCAGGTTGTTTGTGATGGTTCTATTTCAGAAGTTGTCAATGTTACCAGTGGAGTACCTCAGGGCTCTGTATTGGGCCCCTTACTGTTCCTTGTTTTTATAAATGACTTACCCAGCTGTATCAAATCTACTTGTCGCCTATTTGCAGATGACTGTCTATTGTATCGCCAAATTCACTCTAAGCATGACTCCGATGTCCTACAGAATGATTTACATTGTCTGGAACATTGGGCAAACAAATGGTTTATGCAATTTAACCCAATTAAATGTGTTGTTTTAACAATTACTCACAAAGTGCATCCAACTGTCACACACTACACACTGTATAATCAAATGCTTGCCCATGTACAGGAAGCTAAATACTTAGGACTTACATTAGACAGTAAACTTACTTTCAACAAGCATATTGAGTGTATCTGTAAAAGAGCTAACTCTTCCCTAGCATTTATAAGAAGAAACACTCATTTCTGTCAGAGGAATATTAGAGTTGACGCTTATTGTACATATGTTAGACCAATTTTGGAGTACGCAGCTTTTGTTTGGTCCCCCTATACCAACATTAACATTAACAAATTAGAATCTGTTCAAAGGAGAGCTGCTAGATATGTGATGTCTGATTTTAACAGATACAGCAGTGTTAGTGAAATGTTATCAACTTTACAGTGGGACAGCTTGAAGAAAAGACGAGATATTCAGTCTCTATATGTCCTTTATAAAATCTTAAATGGTTTAATAGATGTTTCACTCCCAGAATGTATGATTAAAAACTCTCTTATCACTAGAGGTCACAACAAAAGATTTGTTACAATATCTTCAACAGTTAATAGCTATAAGTACAGTTTTTTTCCACGAGTAGTCCCTCAGTGGAATGCTTTACCAAGTGTCACTGTCAATGCACCAACTCTACAACAATTCTCTACACTTGTACACTAGTGATCTCTTCAATTACTTAATTACTTATCCTTAATTAATTTACTTACTTAATTACTTATACTTAATTAATTAATTTGCTTACTTATTTACTTACATTCTAATTTAATTTGTAACTAATCATTGTACTATGCTCATGCATATGAGTCTTACAATTATAAAATATAATAATATAATAGCCATACCTATCCCTATCATTGCAAGCATCAGTCCTCATTTTTTCCAGCAACAATTTCACTTTGGAATGATTTACCTAACCTATCTAAAGACTCTAATTCACTTGAAGTATTTAAATCTATAATTAAATTATAATTAACTTATTGTATTGAATCATTTTTTTGTGATTCGTCTACATTTTTCTTCATTTCTGAAGTTGTACAGAATAGGTAAATAAATAAATATACAACTAATACTATAATTATACATGTTGATGGAGGAAATCAAGCCATTCACTGGCATTCAACTATAACTGTTAAACTGTGCTGTGATTTGGCTATGTAGCTATATAGCATCAGTTTAATAAAATAGTAGCTACAAGTACACGTATACAATAAAATACTATCTCTAGCTATATAGAGTAAATCATGTGATTGCAGCTATGTATAACTAATCAATGTAGCTACAGCTTTGGCATGCAGTCAGTCATTATCTACCACCTTGCCGGTTCTATCTGGGGTTCCCCAAGGGAGTATTTTGGGACCCCTACTCTTCATTATTTACGTGAATAATTTACCATCTTGTGTTACCATCAGTAAAACTTTACTATTCATTGACGACACCAAGGTTTATTATAATACTGTTTGTAGTCCTGGAGATATTTCACTGTTTCAAAATGATTTAGACTCAGCAACTTTTTGGAGTACGAGATATAATATGTTCTTTAATCCTAAAAAAAGAGTGCATGCATGTCCACCTATATTAATGCAAAAGTCATCACTAATTACAAAATAGCTGACACATAGGTTTTAACAAATAGTTCACCTAAAAATCTTGGTATTCTTGGGGGTTTGGGGGCTGAAGGGTGTATCATGTACTTGGTTGACTGTGAGAGGGGTGCATCATGTACTTGGTTGTCTGTACCTACCCAAACTTTCCATTAGCAAAATGCTTCAGAGAGCCATACCTATACTCTAAAGGCAGTATATATAATCTACAGGCAGAAAATATTATGAATTTTATGTGGGAATGTCTCCAAATTGCAGTATTTTAGCATCTATTTTTCAAAATTTCCTGGGGGAGCATGCCCCCAGACCCTCCTAGTCCAGCATGCTTTGCACACCTCTACCCAAGAGACTAGTACCTTGAGTTAGCCCCCCCTTTTATAAATCCTAGATCCACCCCTGTCAAGGACATCACACTTATTGAGCAGCTCCAGAGAAGAGCAACAAAGTTTATTTTAAATGACTATAGTTCTGATTATTAGTATAGCTAGCTAGTATAGAGACGTGTGGGTAAAAAACAAAAATAATAGTTATTGCATTAGCTTATATAGTACGTAGCTATATAGCTAGTTAGCTAACTATAGCTATATGCATGCAATATGCATGGATGTCTATTGGCTAGATAGCAATATATCTACTGAATAGTTGGATCGCGTATTGTTTGCAACTAGCCAAATAGGACCTTGGAGTTACTGCACGATGGCTATATCTTAGTGGGAAACACGGATCCCTGGTGATATATGTGCGGGGAAACACGAATCCCTAGGGATATGTGTGTGCGGTGAAATATTTAAAAAATCGCTACGGGAAACACATATCACTGACAGCTTTTGGTGGGAAACACGGATCCCTAGTGATATGTGTGCGGGGAAACACGGATCCCTAGGGATATGTGTGCGGGAAACACGTTACCCGGGGAAACATATATCACTGTGACACCGGCATTGGCCGGACCACTTTTCAGCCACTTGAATTTGCAAAAAGATCGAGATACTCTAATAGAGCAGTCATCGCATTATACTCTAATAGAACAGTCATGGTGATAGTTAGAGCATTCGGTATACAATATCAATACTCTTATTACACTGGTTGATCTAAGCCATTATATCCATTTTTAATTGTTTTCAAATTACTTTCTAATGAACCATCTACATAGAATTGCACAATAGGCTAATTGATAATGCATGTTATGTATTAACAATTACAATCAAAATTGCTTCTGTATCTCAAAAGAACTAAACTCACTTTGTATCATGAAAGTAAAATTAGCTACTAGCTATATATTAAATTGAATTAATTGGTAAACAGTAGCACAAAATTACCTGGATATATTCTTGGTGTAAAAAACAGAAAGAGACCGTGTATGTAAAATAGCTTCCAGATGCCATTTCAGAACATGTATTTTCAAAAATTTTTCCAGGGAGCATGTCCCCAGACTTCCTTAGCTTAGCATGTTAATACAAGCTGTAGCTAGCACACACAAAATACATTACAGTAGATAATGTGATTTAAATTTCAAATCAATAAAATGTAGTGTGCATGACTATGACCTCCATTGTAGTCCATGAATGGCCTGATCACTCAAAATCTCTGGGCTCCGGCCCTGGAAATGGCTGTGATGGTAGGTTAATGGTTAAATTTTAATAACGACAATTCAGGTGAATTTGGTGCCAAGACCAAGTGGCACAAAATTCACCTGAATTGTCATTATTAAAATGTAACCATTAACATACCATCACAGCCATTTCTTGGCCGCCACCTTGGATTTCACATCTTTTTTCACCATGGCCTTTTTGGGGGCCGCACCTTTTTTTACAGCTTGGCTGTTTTTGATTAGATATCACTTCTTTTTGTATTTGTATACTGCAAAGCCGGCCTATGGCTGGCTTTGGGACTTTTTAACCCATGTGTTTTTTTCTTTACCACAGGAAGAAGAAAAGAACTTAAAGAAGAAAAGAACTTAAAGAAGATTTGTAATACTTCAATTATTTTTGATTTTATTAGTAATTATATACATATATTTATTACATGCCCATTATTCCCCACAGGATATTTTTTTGCAGCTGATCTCTCTACTGGGTGACTTGAAATGTAGCTTAACTATATACAGGATGGTTTCTTTGTAGCTGAACTCTCTACAAGGTGACCTCTTCTAGCTGGTCTATCTACAGGGTGATTTGTTTGCAGCTAAACTCTCTACATGGTGCTTTCTTTGTAGCTGAACTCTCTACATGATGGTTTCTTTGTAGCTGAACTCCCTATAAGGTGACTTCGTCTAGCTGAACTCTCTACAGGGTGATTTTTTGTAGCTGAACTCTCTACAGGGTGATTTTTTTGCAGCTGAACTCTCTACATGATGGTTTCTTTGTAGCTGAACCCTCTACAAGGTGACTTCGTCCAGCTGATCTCTCTACGGGGTGATTTGTTTCTAGCTGAACTCCCTACAGGTGATTTTTTGCAGCAAAACTCTCTACATGGTGGTTTCTTTGTAGCTGAACTCTCTACAAGGTAACTTCTTCTCTACAGGGTGATTTGTTGTAGTTGAATTCTCTACAAGGTGGATTTTTTGAGGCTGAACTCTCTACGTGATGGTTTCTTTGTAACTGAACACTCTACAAGGTGAATTCTTCTAGCTGATCTTTCTACAGGGTGAATTGTTTGTAGCTGAACTATCTACACGGTAACTTCTTCTAGCTGATCTCTCTACAGGGTGGTTTGTTTGTAACTGAACTCTCTACATGATAGTTTCTTTGTAGCTGAACTCTCTACAAGGTAACTTCTTCTCTACAGGGTGATTTGTTGTAGTTGAATTCTCTACAAGGTGGTTTTTTTTAGGCTGAACTCTCTACGTGATGGTTTCTTTGTAACTGAACACTCTACAAGGTGAATTCTTCTAGCTGGTCTTTCTACAGGGTGAATTGTTTGTAGCTGAACTATCTACACGGTAACTTCTTCTAGCTGATCTCTCTACAGGGTGGTTTGTTTGTAACTGAACTCTCTACATGATAGTTTCTTTGTAGCTGAACTCTCTACAAGGTAACTTCTTCTCTACAGGGTGATTTGTTGTAGTTGAATTCTCTACAAGGTGGTTTTTTTGAGGCTAAACTCTCTACGTGATGGTTTCTTTGTAACTGAACACTCTACAAGGTGAATTCTTCTAGCTGATCTTTCTACAGGGTGAATTGTTTGTAGCTGAACTATCTACAAGGTGACTTCTTCTAGCTGATCCCTCTACAGGGGGATTTATTTGTAGCTGAACTCTCTACAAGTGATTTATTTGCAGCTGAACTCTTTATGTGATGGTTTCTTTGTAGCTGAACTCTCTACAGGTGACCTCTTCTAGCTGATCTCTCTACAGGGTGATTTGATTGTAGCTGATCTCTCTACAAGTTGATTTGTGTGTAGCTGATCTCTCTGCAGGTTGATTAATTTGTAGCCGATCTCTCTACAGTGTAATTTGTTTGTAGCTGAACTGTCTATAAGGTGATTTGTTTGTAGCTGATCTCTCTGCAGATTGATTTGTTTTAGCTGAACTCTCTACATGGTGATTTGTTTCTAGCTTATCTCTCTACAGGTTGATTTGTGTGTATTACTAACTGATCTCTCTACAAGCTGATTTGTTTGTAGCTGATCACTCTGCAGGTTGATTTGTTTCTAGATGATCTCTCTACAGGTTGATTTGTTTGTTGCTGATCACTCTAAAGGTTGATTTGTTTGTAGCTGAACTCTCTGCAAAGTGTTTTGTTTGTAGTTGATCTCTCTACAAGATGATTTTTTGTAGCTGACCTCTCTCTTCAGGATGATTTGTTTCTAGCTGATATCTCTACAGGGTGATTTTTTGTAGCTGACCTCTCTTCAGGGTGATTTGTTACTAGCTGATCGCTCTACAGGTTGGTTTGTTTGTAGCTGAACTCCTTACATATGCATTGTGTCTAGTTTCTAGCTGATCTCTCTACAGGGTGATTTGTTTGTAGCTGATCTCTCTACAAGTTGATTTGTGTGTAGCTGATCTCTCTGCAGGTGGATTTGTTTTAGCTGAACTCTCTACAGGGTGATTTGCTTGTAGCTGAACTCCTTACATTGTGTCTAGTTTCTAGCTGATCTCTCTACAGGGTAATTTGTTTGTAGCTGAACTCTCTATAAGGTGATTTCTTTGTAGCTGATCTCTCTGCAGGTTGATTTGTTTTAGCTGAACTCTCTACAGGGTGATTGCTTGTAGCTGAACTCCTTACAATGTGTCTAGTTTCTAGCTGATGTCTTTACAGGGTGATTTTTTTATAGCTGATCTCTCTACAAGTTGATTTGTGTGTAGCTGATCTCTCTGCAGGTTGATTTGTTTGTAGCCGATCTCTCTACAAGGTAATTTGTTTGTAGCTGAACCCTCTATAAGGTGATTTGTTTGTAGCTGATCTCTCTGCAGGTTGATTTGTTTTAGCTGAACTCTCTACAGGCTGATTGCTTGTAGCTGAACTCCTTACATTGTGTCTAGTTTCTAATTGATGTCTCTACAGGGTGAATGTTTTGTAGCTGAACTCTCTACAGGGTGATTTGTTTCTAGCTTATCTCTCTACAGGTAGATTTGTGTTGATTTGTTCATTGCTGATTGCTCTAAAGGTTGATTTGTTGTAGCTGAACACTCTGCAAAGTGTTTTATTTGTAGTTGATCTCTGTACAGGGTAATTTGTTTGTAGCTGAACTCTCTCCACAGTGATTTGTGTGTAGCTGAATTCTCTAGAGAGTGACTTAATTGTAGTTGAATTCTCTACAGGGTGCATGACTTGTTTATAGCTGAACTTTCTTCAGTGTGACTTGTAATGTTCTGAATCTCTATAGTGATATATTTGCTTATCTCTCCACATGGTGACTTGCTTCTTGCTGCACTGTCTATAAGATTAACTGTTTGCAGCTGAACTCCCTACAGAATAATTTGTGATGTTATAAAATTCTATAATGGAGTAAATAAATTAGCCGAATGCTCTATTAGGGTGACTGTTCTATTAGAGTATCTCGATCTCGCATTTGCTACACGTAGTTGGCTTTAGAATCATAACTCAGTGGTTTGTAATCCGATTCTTCTGTACTACAGCAAGGCCTTTCTATGAATATTATTCCAGCTATACACCGATTTTCAGCTCATTGCTCTAAGCGGTTTGCCTAGTAGGCGTGAAAACTAATACTTTTTTATTCGTAAAAATCGATCGCGTAATTGTGACACAGGTTGGGTTTTGTATCATATCTCCATGGTCTTTATCTCGATTCCTTTCAAACCACCAAAAGGCACTCCTACGATGGTTACTCCATCTACATAGCAATTTTCAACTCATTCCATGAAGCGGTTTACCCTGTAGGCGTGACAATAAATCGATCTTGTTTTACGCGAATAATCGGTCATAACTCCTGAACCATTCATCGGATTTGTACCAAATTTGATGCTAGGATTCACCGTTGGACTCCCTTTCTGTGTGCCAAATTTCATGTCAATCGGAGTACGCGTTTGCTTGTTATAGCAATTTTTGCAAGTGTGCGAAAAGACGAAGAAGAAGAAAAAAACGAAGGAAAAAAACGAAACCTTGGCAGCTCGTATCTCGGAAATGGCTGGAGCGATTTCCTTCAAATTTGGAATGTAGACTACTCTGGCTGGCGGGCAACTGTGTAGCAAATTTGGTTCCAATCGGATAAGTGATCACTGAGATACAAAGGTGTGAAAATGACGTTTTCGTTCTTCCTGTCAATATACTCACGGGTGTGGCGCGCCGGCTCCTTGGGCCGCACGACACACTACCGTGTGTCTTGATCCAGCGTGTAAGGTGAAGGCTGAGCGAAAAGATGCCGGCTTTTCTCTCAATCTCTGGTTTTTGGATAGCAATAAAACTCGCTGAAAACATTCTTTGTAAGACTTTGCTACTAACTACTTAGAATGATAGACTGGATGATTTTAACTCACTTTGTACCTTTGAAGAATCAAAAACGTTAGTCAAACTATTTTTTAAATGGTTGACTTCTTGACCAACATTCAGTGTAATCATGCGTAAAACGGAAAGTCGCGTTTTCTCGCGTTACTGTAAGGGACACGCCCTTACAGTAAGGACACGCCGACACGCCCTTACGGAAAGTCGCGTTTTCTCGCGAAATTTTCTACACAAGGGACACGCCCTAAATAGGCAACCCGCCTATACACTCCAGGTCTGAGGAAGTAATGACCGCCCGTTTAGCTTCTCTAAGTAGCGTGGTTGGTGGTCCACTCTTTACGAAAAGTTGATCACAATATGATTCGTACTGCAAGCGTCAAGGTAGATTTGATTTCTCCAGGCGTTTTGACGGTGAAGAAGTGGAATGGATTTTAAACACACCATTAGACATTTTTCAAGGGAGAACCGTTGTGCATACTGAAGTTCTACGCAAGCACATTGACGCCTGCACCTGCTTGGGCCAGCTTCTAGAGCTTGGTGGTAAGTATCGCTTGCCATAACTAGCTAGTTCTCTACCGATTTAAAAACAAATCTACTTCACAGGTTGTACCAATGCACAAGACCGCAATGGTCAGGTGAGCCAATAAATCGTTGTTAAGCCGACCATCAGTGTTGGGACAGTTACTTTTTATATGTAACTCGTTACATATTATTTACAACTGAATTATTTAGTTACAGTTACATATATCTAATCCAAAACAGCCAAGCTGTAAAAAAAGTGTGCGGCCCTCAGAAAGGCTATGGTGAAAAAAGATGTGAAATCCAAGGTGGCGGCCAAGAAATGGCTGTGATGGTAGGTTAATGGTAAAAATTTTAATAATGACAATTTAGATAAATTTTGTGAAGCGGCACAAAAATTCACCTAAATTGTCTTTATTAAAATTTTTACCATTAACCTACCATCACAGCCATTTCTTGGCCGCCACCTTGGATTTCACATCTTTTTTCACCATAGCCTTTCTGAGGGCCGCACACTTTTTTTACAGCTTGGCTGTTTTGGATTAGATTTCATTTCTTTTTGTATTTGTATACCAGCTTTGGGACTTTTTTAACCTACGTTTTTTTCTTTACTACAGGAAGAAGAAAAGATGAAGTAGATGTACTTTAAATATTTTATCAGTAAATGTACAAATTATATATACTGTATAATACATATTTGACCGCATTTGCGAAAAGGGGTCTTCCACACACATCCAATTTGCCAAATTTGACAATTGATAACTTCAGATTGGAAAGAGCCATTGCCTTGATATTTGGGCAGTGGTGAGCACCACTATAGCTGAATACATGGTGAAATTTTCAGGTTAATATGTTACTTGAACACTGAGTTATGGTCTCCAACGTTTACGGAATTGGATGTGTGTGGAAGACCCCTTTTCGCAAATCCGGTCAACTATTACAGAAATCTCCATGGTGGTTTCTTTGTAACTGAACACTCTACAAGGTGACTTCTTCTAATTGCTCTCTCTACAGGGTGAATTGTTTGTAGCTGAACGATCTACAAGGTAACTTCTTCTAGCTGATCTCTCTACAGGGTGATGTGTTTGTAGCTGAATTTTGTATAGGTGATTTGTTTGCAGCTGAGCTCTTTACAGAATGGTTTCTTTGTAGCTGAACTCTCTAAAAGGTAACGTCTTCTAACTGATCTTTCTACAGGGCAATTTGTTTCTGGCAGAATTTTCTACAGGGTGATTTCTTTGGCTGAACTCTCTACGTGGTGGTTTCTTTGTAGCTGAACTCTCTACAAGGTAATTTCTTCTAGCTGATCTCTCTACAGGGAGATTTGTTCGTAGTTGAATTCTGTACAGGTGATTTGTTTGCAGCTGAGCTCTTTACAAAATGGTTTCTTTGTAGCTGAACTTTCTCCAAGGTAACTTCTTCTAACTGATCTTTCTACAGGGTGATTTGTTTGTAACTGAACTATCTACAAGGTAATTTCTTCTTGCTGATCTCTCTACAGGGTGATTTGTTTGTAGCTGAATTCTGTACAAGTGATTTGTTTGCAGCTGAGCTCTTTACAGAATGGTTTCTTTGTAGCTGAACTCTCTACAGGGTGATTTGTTTGTAGCTGAACTCTCTACAGGTGATTTGTTTGTAGCTGAACTCTCTACAAGGCAATACTTCTAGGTGATCTCTCTACAGGATTCCTTGTTTCTAACTGAACTCTCAACAGGGTGATCTGTTCATAGCTGAACTTTCTACTGGGTGATTTGTTTGCAGCTGAACTCTCTAAATGGTAGTTTCTTTGTAGCTGAACTCTCTACAATGTGACTTCTTCTAGCTGAACTCTCTACAAGGTGACTTGTTTCTAGCTGATCTCTCTACAGGGTGACTTGTTTCTAGCTGAACTCTCTACAGGTGATTTGTTTGTAGCTGAACTCTCTACATGGTGGTTTCGTTGTAGCTGAACTCTCTACAAGGTAACTTCTTCTAGCTGATCATTTTACACTGCATATTTGTTTGTAGCTGAGTTCTCTACAGGGTGATTTGTTTGCAGCTGAACTCTCTACATGGGAGTTTCATTGTAGCTGAACTCTCTACAATGTGACTTCTTCTAGCTGAACTCTCTACAGGGTGACTTGTTTCTAGCTGAACTCTCTACAGGTGATTTGTTTGCAACTGAACTCTCTACATGGTGGTTTCTTTGTAGCTGAACTCTCTACAAGGTAACTTCTTCTAGCCGATCTTTCTACAAGGTGATTGAGTTTTTTTTGCAGCTGAACTCTTTACATGGTGGTTGCTTTGTAGCTGAACTCTCTAAAAGGTGACTTCTTCTAGCTGAACTCTCTACAGGATGATTTGTTTGCAGCTGAACTCTCTACGTGGTAGTTTCTTTGTAGCTGAACTCTCTACAATGTGACTTCTTCTAGCTGAACTCTCTACAGGGTGACTTGTTTTTAGCTGATCTCTCTAAGGGTGACTTGTTTCTAGCTGAACTCTATACAGGTGATTTGTTTGCAGCTGAACTCTCTACATGGTGGTTTCTTTGTAGCTGAACTCTCTACAAGGTAACTTCTTCTAGCTGATCTTTCTACAGGGTGATTTGTTTGTAGCTGAATTCTCTACAGGGTGATTTATTTGCAGCTTAACTCTCTACAAGGTGACTTCTTCTAGCTGAACTTTCTACAGAGTGATTGTTTTTTTTGCAGCTGAACTCTCTACATGGTGGTTTCTTTGTAACTTAACTCTCTACAGGGTGATTTGTTTGTAGCTGAACTCTCTACAGGGTGATCTGTTCATAGCTGAACTCCCTATAAGGTAACTTCTTCTAGCTAATCTTTCTACAGGGCGATTTGTTTGTAGCTGAGTTCTCTACAGGGTGATTTGTTTGCAGCTGAACTCTACATGGTAGTTTCTTTGTAGCTCTACAATGTGACTTCTTCTAGCTGAACTCTCTACAAGGTGACTTGTTTCTAGCTGATCTCTCTACAGGGTGACTTGTTTCTAGCTGAACTCTCTACAGGTGATTTGTTTGCAGCTGAACTCTCTACATGGTTTATTTCTTTGTAACTGAATTTCCTGCAAGGTGACTTCTTCTAGCTGATCTCTCTACAGGGAGATTTGTTTGTAGCTTAACTCTCTACAGGTGATTTGTTTGCAGCTGAACTCTCTAATGATGGTTTCTTTGTAGCTGAACTCTCTACAAGGTAATTTCTTCTAGCTGATCTCTCTACAGGCCGATTTGTTTGTAGCTGAACTCTCTACATGATGGTTTCTTTGTAGCTGAACTCTCTACAAGGTGATTTCTTCTATAGCTGATCTTTCTACATGGTGATTTGTTTGTAGTTGAACTCTCTACATGATAGATTCTTTGTAGCTGAACTCTCTACAAGGTGATATCTTCTATAGCTGATCTTTCTACAGGGTGATTTGTTTGTACCTGAACTATCTACATGATGGTTTCTTTGTAGCTGAACTCTCTACAAGGTAACTTCTTCTAGCTGATCTCTCTACAGGACAATTTGTTTGTACCTGAACTCTCACATGATTGTTTCTTTGAAGCTGAACTCTCTACAAGGTGATTTCTTCTAGCTGATCTTTCTACAGGGTGATTTGTTTGTAGCAGAACTCTCTACAAGGAAACTTCTACTAGCTGATCTCTCTACAGGGAGATTTGTTTGTAGCTGAACTCTCTATACATGATTTGTTTGCAGCTGAATTCTCTACATGATGGTTTCTTTGTAGCTGAACTCTCTACAAGGTAACTTCTTCTAGCTGATCTCTTTACAGGGTGAATTGTTTGTAGCTGAACGATCTACAAGGTAACTTCTTCTTACTTATCTCTCTACAGGGTGATTTGTTTGTAGCTGAACTATCTACAAGGTAACTTCTTCTAGCTGATCTCTCTACAGGATGATTTGTTTGTAGCTGAACTATCTACAAGGTAACTTCTTCTAGCTGATCTCTCTACAGGGTGATTTGTTTGTAGCTGAATTTTATATAGGTGATTTGTTTGCAGCTGAGCTCTTTACAGAATGGTTTCTTTGTAGCTGAACTCTCTACAAGGTAACTTCTTCTAGCTGATGTATCTACAGGGTCACTAGTTTGTAGCTGAATTCTCTACATCGTGGTTTCTTTGTAACTGAACTATCTACAAGGTGACATCTTCTAGCTGATCTTTCAACAGGGTGATATGTTTGTAACTGAACTCTCTACAAGAAAATTTCTTCTAACTGATGTCTGAACAGGGTGAATTGTTTGTAGCTGAACTCTCTACAGGGTGATTTGTTTGTAGCTGATCTCTATACAGGTTACTTATTTCTAACTGATCTCTTGAATTCTGTTCAGGGTGACTGCTCTATTAGGATGACTGCTCTATTAGAGTATCTCGATCTCGCACTTGCTACACCAAGATTTCGTGTTATAATAACTCCGTGGCTTTAAGTCTGATTCTTCTACACCATTTAAGAGCCTTTCTAAGGTGATAACTCCATCTGTACAGCGATTTTCAAAGCATTACCCCAAGTGGTTTATCTGGTAGGCGTGGCAAGCATAATAATAATAATAAAATTAAAAATTAGCTAATCTCGATTGCATAATTGTTACACACTGTTGATTTTTTCGCTGTATCTTCCTGGTTTTTAGCTCGATTTCTTTCAAACCACAAAAGATTTGAGGTTCAATAGTTAACCTATTCACCCACCGATTTTCAGCTTCTTCCCATACGCGGTTTACCCTGTAGGCGTGACAACATATTGGTGTTATTTTTCGTGCATAATCGCTCATAACTCTTTGCCTGTTTATGGTATTCCAGCCAAAGTTGGTACCGAGATGCGCCTTTATACCCCCCTTATGTATGCCAAATTTCAAGGCAATCGGATAACGCGTTCGCGTTTTATAGCAGTTTTTGTAAGTGTGCAAAAAGAGGAAGAAAAATAAGAAGAAAAAAAATGAAGAAACTAAGCCAATTTTTGAAGTCGCATATCTCAGGAATGCCTGAAGCGATTTCGCTCAAATTTGGAATGTGGAGTGCTGAAGGTGGAGGGAATCTACACAGCAAAATTTGTCTTGTTTCATCAAGGCAGCACAGAGCTACGGAGGTGCGAAAATTGCGTTTTCTTTCTTCCTGTCAATATACTCACGGGGTTGCGTGCCGGCTTCTTGGGCCGCACGACACACTACCGTGTGTCTTGATATTACCCATATAATAAAGTAACTATATAAATAATAAGGCCACTTATTGTTAATTTTATGTTTCAGATCCCCCTCCCGCATTGCTTTGCTGCACCGCCTAAATTTAGTCATTATTGTGATGTCTTGTCTAATTTTCCATTATTTTTTGTACTTAAAAAAAATTTTTGTAATGTTTTCGCGCAAGTTATTCAGTTAGCTAGTATGCATGGCTTTGAATATCGTAAATGTTATTGTGTTCTGCAAGTCGACAAACGGTACTTTGTTGCCTTGGAAAATTGCCAAAATTCATCCTCCTTCTGCTACTTTTCGTTCCTTTTTCACTGAAGTTATTTCCAAGAAAATGGTGCCACAACATGATGGAACAGTAGGAAGTATTGCAGAAGTTTTTATTGGTAAAAGAAAGGACCTGTTGGATTTGGTGGATCCTGATCTACAAATTACTGAGGTTACTCCTACCTTTGGCCAATTTAGGGGGTTTAGACATCACCAAAAATACTGCAGCCACAACGTTTCCTTTAAAGGATATCAAGTTGCCATAAACTCATTTTAATAAAGCTGATATAGCCAATTGGAATATCACCTAATTTGTATAATTGTATCTAAAGCTTTTTACCTGTAGAGATCACAGCATGTTATATTTGTTTCAACTAAATGTTATCAATATAGTAGGGATTGTGACAACTCTTATTCCTTTAAACACAATCTGAAGTAGGGATTGCGGCATCCTCATTTCCTTTAAACAAAACTTCCTTAGCAAATTAGGGATTTCGGCAACCTCATTTCCTTTTAGCACAATGTCCTTAGCTCAGTTGGGATTGCGGCAACCTCATTTCCTTTAAACAAAATGTCCAGCTAAGTTGGGATTGTGGCAACCTCATTTCCTTTAAACAAAACTTCCTTAACAAACTTGTAATTGCAGCAACCTTATTTCCTTTAAGCAGACAGACAAAATCATTTAAACACATCCTTAGCTGAAGTTGGGATTGCGGCAACCAGATTTCCTTTAAACACAACATCCTTAGCTGAAGTTGGGATTGCGGCAACCTCATTTCCTTTACGCACAACCTCCTTAGTTAATGTTGGCATTGTGGCAATCTCGATGCTTTTCAGTACAACCTTCTTAGTTAAAGCAGGGATCATGGCAATCTGAATACTTTTAAACAAAAGCTTTAGGTAATAGTAAAAATTATGACACTTGCGTATGAGCATGCATGCATTTACCACTATGTAGAATAATCATTATAATTGTGATATACATAAAGATAATCATAATATACAATAAAAGAGATTTACAATCTGTTATTTTTAAAAAAAGCTGCTACATTGATCAATAGGAAATCACCAACTGTACATTGATCAGCAGGAAATCACCAATAATTACAAATATACATTGATCAGTAGGCAATAAATGCTCTTTACAATCAGTTACACAAAAAAATTACATCTATTACCAGAAAATGGTTTGTTATTACTACTAAATGTGAATAACTAGCTAGTACAATTAAATATAAAATGATTAATAAAATCAGTTTGAAAAACTCCAAATTGTACATCAACTGTCAAGAAATTACAAATGCATAAAAGTTACCAATGTGAATACCTATGTATGTATATGTGTACTATGATCACAAAGCATAAAAGTATATATTTACTGTTCACACTAAAGACTTACAGCAGTTTGACCTCTCCCCTCTCTATATATACCTTTCCTTAGTGATTTGATTTTCTCATTGTGCTCAGGACCATATCCATCAAAACTCACAGTATGGCCCTGCTTGCTGTAAGCAATAATTGTTCCTTTGTACCACTTTGTGGCATTCTTATCAGCGTTATCGTCATTATAAAACTCTACAGATACTCTAGTACCAATTGCTCTCTTTCCCTGCGGAACTGCACATAATAATGCTCGACTTTCTGGTGGTTTTGGAGGGCGGCGACTTCTCTTTCTTTTGGAAACTTGATAGGATATAGTAACATTTTCTAGTGCAGCCAGCTGCATGATTGCCTGCCTTTTGTCTTCTAGGTAGAAGTGTTCAATAAGGGGCTTTAATGAAACTGACTTCGTATTCTGTGGGATACTCTGTCGGTTAATTGACTCCACTGGGTTTGTGGTACCTGGTAGGTCATCCCAGTCCTCAGAAGATAACGAACTAAATGCAGAACTCAGCTTTTTCAAAACATTGGGTTTTCTCCACCAATCCACCCATCCTTGTGCATCTTTCCACCTACATGTGTCTACTTCACAAGCCTTCAATGATTTCAAATTGGGTGGAAAATAAATAGAGAATATTTCAAAAGATTTCATGCCACATAAAACATCAAATACATCTAGTACTGTCTTTTGTGACCTCTCGTCTGGTATTCGTTTTGCAATGGAAACAAAAATATGGTATCCTGCAGTGCTTGGCAAATTCACCAACTTTGCCACACGCATAGCTGATCTGAGAAAATGAACTGCACATCCTCGTATAATGTTAGCGATGTCTTTTCCAAATGCTTACATGAAAGCATTGGCTTCTGCGTCATCAAAGTCAAGCAATATTTCTTTGTGTTTCTCCCCAATATTATATTCCTTGTGCAATGATCTCACGTTATATTCCAGCTTTGACAAAGCATTGCCAATAGACACTCCATCTTGCCGGTTTATTAAAACCCTTCCACAAGCCATGTAATGCTGGGTAAACTCATTCTTGCACACTACATTTAGCAAATAGGGGAAATGGTGACAGCCAGTGTGATCTATGTCAACAAACAATACATCAGCCTTGGACCACTGGTCAGCCTGGAATGGCGCTTGAAACCATGCATACTGCCGGTCTATTCCAAATGAGTAGGCATCATCTGCATCTAGTTGATACTTGCCTATTAACTGATCTATACCAGGTATTTCACTGCCATTAGTTTGGTCAACTCGTTCCTTTATAGCTGGAAATGATGAAATAATTTTAAAGGGATTGACCTTTTCATTATCTACTTTATCAATATCATTTCTAATTCTTTTTACTACTGCTCTTACTCTATGCAAGTTAGCTGCAGCTAATGATACCTGCATGGGTCTATAATCCATGCCTGTCCCTTTCTGCAGTTCCTTAGGAGTGATGCTCGCATTTCGTTTGGCTACCTCTTAATATCTTTAACAACATCTGGGGAAATCTTCCATTCTGACGGAAGCGAGTGATTGTGGATTTCTCCAGTACTGCTACTGTCAGCATTAAGTGCTACAAACCAGTGTCTGCCATCTTCTATTGCATTAGGTGGGTACACATATGCTAAACAACAGCTACATGGTCCTGTGGGCAAAAGACCCATCAAACGGTGTTCTTTGCATCTGTTTACTCGTTGTTTAGTAGATACGGTATAAGAGCAGCTTTCTGCTGCACACATTTTAACACCTGAGCAATAGGACTTATTACACAAAAGAGTTGTCGGAACACCATCCAAAACTGTTTGAATTTCTTTTGTGGCTGCCTGAGTACGTGTTAGTTGGATGTAACTGAGTAGAAAGTGAGGATCTTTGCATGCATTTATTGAAAAGCAATTCTCAAAGTATATGCAGGTATCAGATTTACAGCCAAATCCTATAAACTTCAGTGCTTCAATGTTTCCTTCTAAACAGCAGCCTTCTAATGCATTAATAATACGTGGCTTAGTTTGTTTGACCCGATTCTGGTTACACCTCCTTGAACTCCTTTGTATAACCCCTAATAGTTTATCAACAATGTAAGAGTGTGGATCTACTGACATTACAGCATAAGGTGCACGTAGAAATTCCAAACCCGACAATGATATCATGTATCTTCTATGCACCTCATAGTGGCTTTCAAATGGCCTGAAATTAAAATCTAAGTCAATTAAATTAAGATGGATAGCCACATACAAAACCCTATGCCATCCTGGTTGAGACATTTTTGTCCCACTCACTGATACACCGCATCCCCAACATGATTCTTCCGCATCAAATATACTTTGCAATGAGTCAAATGTTCGTACATACTTCTCATTGCTCTGTAATAATACAGATATCAACAGAGTTTTAGTGACACTTTGCAAACTAATTTCACATAAATCTTGAATTGCCCTTAAAAGTACAACCAAATATTCTTTAATGTCAACACTGACCTGACATATTTCTTCGGCTTCATTGCAAACTGAGCACAAGGGATTATTAGCGATAAAACATGTAGGTGGGTCAGTTTCACCTAATCCACCATAAAAATAGGCTAACGCTTGTGATAAGCACTTTCCATTATAAATGGAATAAATATACCGCCAAGCTTGGGTATACGTGAACAATATCTCTGTTTCGACAGCTTCATATGTTGGGTCAGTAGAAACCAAAGATGCTTTTAACCATTGACCCAGGCGTTTGTCGTCAATGCATTCATTAAACAATAGCATGCCTTGTGCTGTGGAATCTGGCTTTCTGCCAGCACGTCCTACCTCTTGAAGGAAAATTCCAAGGTTTCTTGAACAACCAATTCTTATTATTTGATCAATGTTAGGGTTATCTGCTCCAAGCTCGTAAGATTCTGTTGCCAGCAACACAGATGTCTCTCCTACCCGAAACATCTGCTTTTGAACTTCAACTTTCATCTTCCTGATGTATTTTGCTGCCTTAATATTCCTTTGTTTTAAAATATCAGCAATCTCTTCCACGTCTCTTACAAAATCAAGATATAGCACAGTTGAGTGGTCTTTGAACAGTGGTTCTATTTTGTACACACTGTCAAGCCACATTGAAGTCAAGGATGATGGGTCATTCTCCTTGTCACTCTCGTTATCATCTTCTATAAACTGTTCAGCAGAAACCAACCTGCGGCGTCGGTATCGTTGTAAGCACAGTTGTAAATTTTCTCGATGTACTCCTTTAGTAAAGACTAGGCATTTATCAGAACATAAATACTTTTGCTTTAATATGTCTACCTGTGATCTGGTCAGTGTTGCAGACATGTAAACTATGGGACATGGCATCTCTTTTAGCTGCTGCATGTCATCAAATGCAGGGCGATAATCAGGCATTCTACCAAATATTGTGTGCACTTCATCAATTGTTATCATTGAAACAGTAGCTTGGATTGCTTTCAATGAGTGAAAAAGGCCAGGAGAACCAGAGGATGAAGAAGTTGCAGGAGTACCAAACAGGTATTCTGGGGTACAGAAAGCTAGTCTAGGGATATCACTAGCATTACCATTAAAAACTTGACGATAATTCTTCGATTTCAAATTCCCTGCGGCTCCACCCAAAGCTAGTGCATCAATACCTTTCCTTTGTAATGCATCTACCTGATTGTTGATTATTGCAACTAGTGGTTCGACCACTATACAAACCTTATTGGGACTAAGCAAAGCTGGAACAATAAAGCAAAGCGACTTTCCTGACCCAGTAGGCTGCACCAAGATAACATCATTTCCATGCCCGACAGCACTAATTGCTTGTACCTGAAATTCTTTGAGCTCTTTAATGCACAAGTCAGTCTTAACCTTGTCAATAGATGATGTGTCACTAAAGAAACTGGGTGACATATAATTGTAGGAATCGTTAAACATATTCTGATATGCAGTTTGAGAGTCGCTGTCAGGCATTATAACTTCATCATCAAATGCAGAACAACTTGCAGATAAAATTTGTGCAGGATCCACCACCAAATCATCATCAAGGTTTGCATCAAAATCATCTACATCCCTTGATACTGTGGATAAACAGCTTTGTGAACTGTCATTTCTTCCACACTCTAAAGCACTTTGACTATGATTCAGGGGTGCTTGTGAGTTAATAGTTGCAACAAAGTTATCACTGCTCTCAAGTTGTGTAATAGGATGAGCACTAACAGTATTTTGGGGATAAGGATTTACACATTTCTCTTCCTCATTATTTGGCATACTAACAGTGCCAAACTCCAACACTGCTGTGGTCTGAGAGTCATTAAAGTTTACGTGCACATCATCACTGGTAAGGTTGTCCAGGTGCTTACCCAATAACCGTGATACCTGTGATGCATAAGGACGAGATGAGCTTTCATGTTGCCAACATTCTTGGACAATCGCTTATATGAACTTTGAGGCATTATGTGGAATTACTGGCCTATACCCTTTTCTAACAGACTTGATCAATTGCATAGATACCGTTGGCCATGGGTCACAACAAAAAGCAACTTCATAGGCTAAAATAGCAAAAGAATATATGTCAGAAGCTTTGGTTGGTGTCAAATAAGTACCCGTGTCACTAATTAACTCAAGTGCTACATACCCTGGAGTCATCAGTTGCTTGAGTGATGAAGACCTTGACGACAGCTGGCTATTATTGATATGCATTACACATGCATAATCAGTATTTTGAATACAAATTCTTTGTCAGAGCCTGTAACTAAAACATTGTGTGGCTTGATGTCACCATGTGTTAAGCTTTGGTTATGAAGGTATTGCAAACCTTCCGCTACATCACATAGTGCTGCAATTCTAAGCTGCACAGGTAAATCACTAGCATAGTACAACAACAAATCACCCAATGTTTTCAGTGTACGTCCATGAATGAGTTTCTGACAATATTCCATAATAATACAACCCACCCTCGGACAAATCCCAAGCACCTGAACAATGTTATCATGTCTGAGATGAAACAAACGTTCATAGGATTTAATTAAACCAGAAGCTAACCGAGGGGAATAGCACTTCAGTTGCTTAACTGCAACCGTTATGCCATGCAAGCATCCAATATACACTCGACTTGAAGCACCTTCACCCACCTCTTTTTGAGACGTTTCCACCTTATCATCTAAATTGAATTCACTAGTCCAACTTTCTTTCGGCGATATGGTCGGTAGTGCAAACGTTAGTCATCGTTTCTTTGCACCTGGCGTGTCTCCGGAGTCTGCAGTGTCATAATTATAACAACGAAGATAATACTAAGCCATACAGTACACTACATACAAGAAATTACATGATCTCCTGTTACTTCACGACTTACCAAAAGACATTGTATGACTGCCACCATACGAATATACGATTTATGCTGCCACGAGGCTCGAATTTCACGGGAAAACTGATACGCATGTGTAAGATGACATACCTCGGCCGCCCGCGCATTATCATATTGAGGTGGGATGAACCAGGTAAAGAACATTTCAGCAATGTGGCATACCTTTACCCTTGTTGCCTCATTCCTTGCTTTCTGTTATCCTTTAGTTTCAAAGGTCTTTCCCATCCGTGGATATTATTGTAACTGGCCTTTTGTTTGGTACAAACGTGATAGCAGTGCAGTAAATCCTACCTTGTATAATCCTTTTGTCGGAAAGATTTTCAGTTAGTAACTAATGCTCTACTCATGCATACGTTTAGTTAAAAGGTTGTGTGATTGCCGTCTTCCGTGACCTTGTTATAGGCATTTTGTCTAAAAAGTAACGAGATGCCATTAATTATCGAATAGCCACTTCCTTTTGTTACAAGGATTCAAATCTCGCTACCATTTCTGCATTTGCCAAACTTTTCCTTAAAAGAATTTTTGGTCGCCGTTATCTCAACAATTCTCAATTGCTTTTATCAAAAGGATTTATAAATCTCAGCAATTCCAACGTAATTACATCACTTTATTAAAACAAAATCTTTTCGCCACGATTACACGTTGTAAAATTTCCTTTAGTTAAAACTTTTTGCATACATTTATTACCTATAATATATGCTCCCCATTTTTCTTCTTTTCTCAACACTTAGAAAAATCGCTATAACTGGCGCATGCTTTAGTCAATTTTCTTCAACTTTGGAGGGCTGTAAAAACGTAATGAAGCACGTTAACAGTCTAATTTTTGTACACATCAGATAAAGAGTGAGGGAGTTATATGCAATTTTTGAAAATTTTGATAGCGATTTTTCTAAGTGTTGAGAAAAGAAGAAAAATGCGAAGAAACTAATAGTAATATGAACTTTGAAGACGCATATCTCAGTGATGGCTTGACGGATTCAGCTCAAATGTGAAACTGGAGGTGCCCCACTCCGAGGGAATTACCACAGCAAAAATAGTTAATTTCCGGTCAGGCACTATCGAGCTACAGATGCGTGAAAACTGCATTTTCCTGGTTCCTGTAAAATCCACACTTGTCTGTCGCGACGACACACTACTGTCTGTCTTGATAGTATGCAATGCTTCAAATGAAAGAATGTTACTAAGTTGTAACTGCATGACAAATGCATCTCTCCCGTGTACTAATCATGCAAGAAAAGTACGTAAGTGCTGTTTAGTTTAGTTTCTGCCGATTATAGCTACTGTAGCTGCAGCACATGCAGATACCAATACAAACACATGCAGTGTACCTGCAATCATTCCAATTACATTGAACGTTAGGAACATGGGGCAAAAGTACAGATGTTGAACAACACACAAAGCCAGTAACTGTAAATTGACACTTTTGTGAAATGAAAAGACATGAAGGACAAAAGAAGGTCCATGATTTATGCATTATACCACTTACACTGCTTGAAGTATCTTAGTTTACTACAGTGGTATATCCCCAGTATATGGAACAGTTAATTGTTTGTTATTTTAGTAGTTTTTCAGTAAACCCGCATTCACTGATGTTTTACTGAGAGTTTAAAACTTAGTAAAATAATTATGTTCCATATACTTAAGTTTACTGACACTTTACTATCAGTATAACTACAGTAAGGCATCTTAACAATTTAGTAAACTAAGAACCTTCAAGCAGTGTTACTGCTTGCTAAAAGGCATGTTTCATGTCAATGCAATGTCTAACCAAAGTAATCAACCTGATAGCATTAGCCATTATTGAGTTACACTTGTCTGAAGACATTTTAGCTGCTGTAGCAAATAATCACAGGGAAGTGTTTTGAGTCACTTTGCTGACTTTGAAAATTAATCAGAATTCTCATTACAAGCTCAATTACGGCAATATAAGTGTGTGTGCCACTCATCACTGATGAACTGAATGAATCAAAAAGGCTGTAGTCTAGTCCTCCAACCCCATAAGAGTGGTGCCTACAGAATATTATTAGTGCCTTTTGTAGATGGTTGTCTTACTAAAGGGCGGCACCAATGAAGCAGAAGTATGGAAATACGTATACAGTTTTGAATCATTAGCAAACGCTCAATAACAGCAAGAATACATATTGCTGACTAGGATTTTGTGAAGTCACACCCATGTATTGATCACTATGCAAGTAAGCTTTATTTATATAACAATGCTTACCTGTGCTATATAGTGTTTAGTTGACATAATTTTCTACCATTTAAGCTTTTAGTATTGCAGACAGTTTAAATATTGATGTAACTATTGATGCATGCAACAAAACAGGTCACTTCCAGGTCAGGTCCTGCAGGTCAGGTCCTGCAGGTCAGGTCCTGCAGGTCAGGTCCTGCAGGTCAGTGGATCATCTGGGTCAGCTATACTGACCTTGATTCTACCCTGGCATGTAAGGGCTCAACTTGCATCTGACTAGTGTTGCAGTATTTTGTAAACATTTCCCAGGGAATTCTGAAATATATACTGTACACAAATTCATAAGATCAGTTACTTCAACTCTAGATTCTAGGTGACTTAAATTTAGCAGCCCTTTCTCAATTCTACCCCACCAAGTTTGATACACGGCACTGGAATGACACACTATAATTATTTTGCTAATTCTATTTTCTTTAGACTGCTTTGCATCACTCCTTGAAAATGCCGAACCGAGATGAAATCTTATGCTTGTTGTTAAATCATGGAGGTGATTTATGCATTAAAGATAATGATGGTAAAACCCCTCTAAACATTTTAAGATCAGTTGATGGTCAACTTTATGATATAATTACCCATGATCACCTATGCAAGAGTAAGTAGTTAATGTTTACTAAACCACAATATTATATATTGTATGTCTTTTAGATTGTGAAATTGATGATTTGCTATCAATTGAAAGTATGTTCTTCTAAAATACAGTAAGTGCACTCAATTACGTATATTGATCTGTCATATAGGATTACATGAAATGGTTCAAGAACATGGACCTATGGACGAATTTAAACAGATCTTTGATCAAGTACCTGATGACAGGCTGAGATATACAGATCTTGGCAGCAAAACTCTTCTATATAGGTATGAGGGTGTAATACTCAGTGTATACTGTGAATTTTCACTCAATGGCAAAATATTCTAAGCAGAAGTTTTGGAGAAATTTAATTTTGTGAAAAATTGTGATGATAACTAAAACCTTCTTGAATTACAATTACAAGTTGAATTTTACAATATAGTAGGAAGCATTATAATAAAAAGTGCAGAGATTGTCACCTGTAGTACAAATTTTTATTGAAGTATAATGGCTAAGGTGCGGATTAAATTTAGTGATATTTCTCCTGTTTAATCAACAAATAACTACAAGAATTTTAAGCTTGATTATAGGAATAAAAAGTAGTGAAATAAGGCAGGTCAATTACACTTGCAGATTTACTAGTAGACGTTTAATCGTTACTTTACGTAGTTTATAGCCATGACTGAATTAAACATTATAAGTGTAAAAGACCTCACTTCTTTTTATTTCTATGATCTCTAATCGAACTTATAATTATTTCCTTATACTTGCTTTGCATATTTTTATAACATAAGTACTGTATGTCTGGTGAACCTGCACATACCCATCAAGAGAAAGAATGGTACAGGATATGATCATAATTTCAAATTATTATTTTTTCAAGGGTATTTACAATAAACTACTGTAACTGTCAGTTACGTACTCCATGGAAGCAAAGATATTCATGAGTCATTCTATAATTATATTAATAGAGTTTTAATTCCTTAACAAGTGATAGAATGGATGGAGAGAGGGTTACCATGTAGCCATGACAAAAGTTTTAACTTTTTATGTGAATAACATTTATGACAATGTAGATATTTATTGGGTTCATAGTAAACTTAATATGTGAATTCAATCTTTATCTGTACCAAATTTCAAGGCAATTAAGTTACGTGTTTGCATTTTGTAACAATTTTGCAAACTGTTTGTAAAGAATCTTTGCCTCGTTAGACCTCTTAGGAAAAAAGATTGAAACTTTGGCCTCCCATAACTTGGAGTGAATTCAATCAAATTTGCTGTGTGGCCTACCATACCTGGCAGACAGCTGTAATGCAAAAGTTGTATGTTTTAGAGAGAGGAACATGGAACTATGCAATCGCATTTATCAATAAACAGATGGTATGGCATGCCGGCCTTCTTGGCTGCATGACATGCTATTGTGTGTTTACATCTAGAAGTCCAAAAAGTGTTTGTTCCATTTGTGACCCAGTCTGGGAAAACTGATCTTATCGCCTATTTAAAAGTACCAAGAAATGCCGGTTTTTAAGCATTTAGTGTGTTGTAGGTCGCCAATGTTTGAAGCACATTTTACACCAATTCCTTACCTTCCAGAACATCTACTGTGCAAGTAGCCAACAACTAAGTTTCCCAACATTTTAGATAGTTTTTAAACCATGGTTGACTATATCAGGCAAGCTCCAAAAGGGGAGGGAGGCAGGGGCCCAGAAGGAGGGCAAGCGTCTGTTTAAAAAATTGAAAAGGAAGGTGTAGGGATGAATTAGGCCAAGTTATGGGCCATTCAGGTCTCAAAACTCGCTGAAATGAATGGAAATTCACAGCATACGTATTTATTCAACACCATAGAGCTGTACAGCCACATACAGCCATCCCCAGGCTGACCAGAGCTCCATCAAGACCACACACTGCACATACGGATCGCCACTGGGCTTGGGAAAAGCAGCCAGCAAAACCAGACCACTTAAGTCTAGCTGATTTTGATTGTGAGTTTAGCAAGTTAAAAATCCAATCTGCTGACATGGGCAATAAAACTGGTTTTCCCAAACTGGTCATACTTAATTGTAAAACAGTGCTGGAAAATCTTAATAAATAAACATCTACTGTGCATTACTGTGCACAGTAGATGTTTATTTACTGTGCACAGTAATGCTGATAAACATCTACTGAACCAAATGGACATCTACTGTGCACAGTAGATGTCCATTTGGTTCCACATGAGGTACTTTAAGATAATAAGTCACTCTCTAGAGTTCTTATTGATACAAATACATGGAATTAACAAGGAGAAACTATCTTAACTGCCCGACAGACTTCTGTAAGCATTCCAGCTAGGTTTGGGTCCAGTCATGGATTCTGCTCCTTTTCAAACATATTTAATGTAACATCTTTAAACAGGCTGTAGGACCACTATAACCTTTAGAACTTGTGCTGTAAAGCCTTAATTATACAACCAAGCACTAAGAATAATAAGAAACCCGGTAAATATTACATCATACATAAATAATGCATAAATTAATTAATGTGCACAAAAACTATAAGGCCTACAGACATGCACTAACTGGCGATAGAATCACCATTAAACGAAGGCACAAATGTATAATACTTTGAAAAGCCATGTCATTCCATATAATGCACACTGCAAAACAGGTAATTAAGGTGGCCACGCCTGATGCCAAGTGCCAATTTGTCATACCAGCTATACAAAATGAGGAACAAAACTAATAGCGGTATGTTTGTTTGAGTATGGTATGTGTTAATATTGTACATTATGCCTTCACATGGCTTGCTGAGCTCTGGCTGACTTGGATATTTTCCTTTATCTGGCTATATACCTGGCTTGCATACTCTGAATGCTGCAATATTGTGTATCTCCTGCAAGTTGTGTATGTATATAGTGTGTACACATCACTGCCACACCACTGATGAACCACATTTAGCTACCAGTGACCTCTAGTTGATACTGTATATTGGCTACAAAGCTGAATAATTTCCATCTTTAGTGTTGACAATAATGTATTGCTGCATACAACGCCACAATAATGTACAACTCTATCCTGTATGTTTTGCATGCATATCAAGACACACGGTAGTGTGTCGTGCGGCCCAAGAAGCCGGCGCGTAACACCCGTGAGTATATTGACAGGAAGAAAGAAAACGCAATTTTCGCACCTCCGTAGCTCTGTGCTTCCTTGATGAAACAAGACGATTTTTGCTGTGGACATGCCCCCCAACTGCAGCACTCCACATTCCAAATTTGAGCGAAATCGCTTCGCGCGTTCCCGAGATATGCGACTTCAAAAATTGGCTCAGTTTCTTCGTTTTTTTTCTTCTTCTTCTTCTTCTTATTTTTCTTTTTCTTGTCGCACACTTACAAAAACTGCTATAAAACTCGCACGCCATATCCGATTGCCTTGAAATTTGGCACACAGAAGGGGGATATAAAGGCGCATCTCGGTACCAACTTTGGCTGGAATACGATAAACAGGCAAAGAGTTATGAGCGATTATTCACGAAAATTAACACCAATATGTTGTCACGCCTACAGGGTAAACCGCGTATGGGAAGAAGCTGAAAATCGGTGGGTGAATAGGTTAACTATTGAACCTCAAACCTTTTGTGGTTTGAAAGAAATCGAGCTAAAAACCAGGAAGATACAATGAAGAAACCAACAGTGTGTAACAATTACGCAATCGAAATTAGCTAATAAAAAACGACTGCTTGCCACGCCTACCAGGTAAACCGCTTGGGGTAATGCTTTGAAAATCGCTGTACAGATGGAGTTATCATCTTAGAAAGGCTCTTCAATGGTGTAGAAGAATCAGACTTAAAACCACGGAGTTATAACACGAAATCCAACTTAGTGTAGCAAGTGCGAGATCGAGATACTCTAATAGAGCAGTCATCCTAATAGAGCAGTCATCCTAATAGAGCAGTCATCCTAATAGAGCAGTCACCCGAAGAGAATTCAAGAGATCAGCTAGAAACAAGTAACCTGTATAGAGATCAGCTACAAACAAGCCACCCTGTAGAGAGATCAGCCACAAACAATTCACCCTGTAGAGAGATCAGCTAGAAGAAGTTACCTTGTAGGGAATTCATGCAACTATAGAAAGAGATAATTCAGCTAGAAGAAATCACCTTGTAGAGTTCAGCTACAAAGAAACCACAATGTAGAGAGTTCAGATACAAAGAAACCACCATGTAGAGAATTCGTTTACAAACAAGTCACCCTATAGAAAGATCAGCTAGAAGAAGTTACCTCGTAGAGAGTTCAGTTACAAAGAAACCACCATGTAGAGAATTCATTTACAAACTAGTGACCCTGTAGAGACATCAGCTAGAAGAAGTTACCTTGTAAAGAGTTCAGCTACATAGAAACCATTCTGTAAAGAGCTCAGCTGCAAACAAATCACCTGTACAGAATTCAGCTACAAACAAATCACCCTGTAGAGAGATCAGCTAGAAGAAGTTACCTTGTTGATAGTTCAGCTACAAAGAAACCATCATGTAGAGAGTTCAGCTACAAACAAATCTCCCTGTAGAGAGATCAGCTAGAAGAAGTTACCTTGTAGAGAGTTCAGCTTCAAACAAATCACCCTGTAGAAAGATCAGCTACAAACAAATCTCCCTGTAGAGAGATTAGCTAGAAGTTATCTTGTAGAGAGTTCAGCTACAAAGAAACCATCATGTAGAGAGTTCAGCTACAAACAAATCTCCCTGTAGAGAGATCAGCTAGAAGAAGTTACCTTGTAGAGAGTTCAGCTTCAAACAAATCACCCTGTAGAAAGATCAGCTAGAAGAGGTCACCTTGTAGAGAGTTCAGTTACAAAAAAACCACCATGTAGAGAACTCAGCTACAAACCAGTGACCTTGTAGAGACTTCAGCTAGAAGAAGTTACCTTGTAGATAGTTCAGCTACAAAGAAACCATTCTTTAAAGAGCTCAGCTGCAAAGAAATCACCTGTAAAGAATTCAGCTACAAATAAATCACCCTGTAGAAAGATGAGCTAGAAAAAGTTACCTTGTAGAGAGTTCAGTTACAAAGAAACCACCATGTAGAGAATTCAGCTACAAACTAGTGACCCTGTAAAGACATCAGCTAGAAGAAGTTACCTTGAGAGAGTTCAGCTACAAAGAAACCATTATTTAAAGAGCTCAGCTGCAAACAAATCACCTATATAGAATTCAGCTACAAACAAATCACCATGTAGAGAGATCAGCTAGAAGAAGTTAACTTGTAGAGAGTTCAGCTACAAACAAATCACCCTGTATAGAGATCAGCTAGAAGAAGTTACCTTGTAGAGAGTTCAGCTACAAAGAAACCACCATGTAGAGAGTACAGCTGCAAAGAAATCACCCTGTATAAAATTCTGCCACGAACAAATTGCCCTGTAGAAAGATCAGTTAGAAGAAGTTACCTTGTAGAGAGTTCAGCTACAAAGAAACCATTCTGTAAAGAGCTCAGCTGCAAACAAATCACCTGTACAGAATTCAGCTACAAACAAATCACCCTGTAGAGAGATCAACTAGAAGAAATTACTTTGTAGAGAGTTCAGCTACAAAGAAACCACCATGTAGAGAGTTCAGCTGCAAACAAATCACCCTGTAGAAAATACAGCCACAAACAAATTGCCCTGTAGAAAGATCAGTTAGATGAAGTTACCTTTTAGAGAGTTCAGCTACAAAGAAACCACCCTGTAGAGAGATCAGCTAGAAGAAGTTACCTTGTAGATCGTTCAGCTACAAACAAATCACCCTGTAGAGAGATCAGCTAGAAGAAGTTACCTTGTAGAGAGTTCAGCTACAAAGAAACCACCATGTAGAGAGTTCAGCTGCAAAGAAATCACCCTGTAGAAAATTCTGCCACAAACAGATTGCCCTGTATAGAGAGATCAGTTAGAAGAAGTTACCTTTTAGAGAGTTCAGCTACAAAGAAACCATTCTGTAAAGAGCTCAGCTGCAAACAAATCACCTGTACAGAATTCAGCTACAAACAAATCACCCTGTAGAGAGATCAGCTAGAAGAAATTACCTTGTAGAGAGTGAAGCTACAAACAAATCACCCTATTGAAAAATCAGCTTGTAGAAGTCACCTTGTAGAAAGTTCAGTTACAAAGAAACCATTCTGTAAAGAGCTAAGCTGCAAACAAATCACCCTGTATGAGAGATCAGCTAGAAGAAGTTAACTTGTAGAGAGTTCAGCTACAAAGAAACCATCATTTAGAAAGTTCAGCTTCAAACAAATCACCTGTAGAGAGTTCAGCTACAAACAAATCTCCCTGTAGAGAGATCAGCTAGAAGAAGTTACCTTGTAGAGAGTGAAGCTACAAACAAATCACCCTATTGAAAAATCAGCTAGAAGAAGTCACCTTGTAGAAAGTTCAGTTACAAAGAAACCACCATGTAGAGAGTTCAGCTACAAACTAGCCACCTTGTAGAGACATCAGCTAGAAAAGTTACCTTGTAGAGAGTTCAGCTACAAAGAAACCATTCTGTAAAGAGCTCAGCTGCAAACAAATCACCTGTACAGAATTCAGCTACAAACAAATCACCCTGTAGAGAGATCAGCTAGAAGAAGTTAACTTGTAGAGAGTTCAGCTACAAAGAAACCATCATTTAGAAAGTTCAGCTTCAAACAAATCACCTGTAGAGAGTTCAGCTACAAACAAATCTCCCTGTAGAGAGATCAGCTAGAAGAAGTTACCTTGTAGAGAGTGAAGCTACAAACAAATCACCCTATTGAAAAATCAGCTAGAAGAAGTCACCTTGTAGAAAGTTCAGTTACAAAGAAACCACCATGTAGAGAGTTCAGCTACTAACTAGCCACCTTGTAGAGACATCAGCTAGAAAAGTTACCTTTTAGAGAGTTCAGCTACAAAGAAACCACCCTGTAGAGAGATCAGCTAGAAGAAGTTACCTTGTAGATCGTTCAGCTACAAACAAATCACCCTGTAGAGAGATCAGCTAGAAGAAGTTACCTTGTAGAGAGTTCAGCTACAAAGAAACCACCATGTAGAGAGTTCAGCTGCAAAGAAATCACCCTGTAGAAAATTCTGCCACAAACAAATTGCCCTGTATAGAGAGATCAGTTAGAAGAAGTTACCTTTTAGAGAGTTCAGCTACAAAGAAACCATTCTGTAAAGAGCTCAGCTGCAAACAAATCACCTGTACAGACTTCAGCTACAAACAAATCACCCTGTAGAGAGATCAGCTAGAAGAAATTACCTTGTAGATAGTTCAGCTACAAACAAATCACCCTGTAGAAAGATCAGTTAGAAGAAGTTACTTTGTAGAGAGTTCAGCTACAAAGAAACCATTCTGTAAAGAGCTCAGCTGCAAACAAATCACCTGTACAGAATTCAGCTACAAACAAATTACCCTGTAGAGAGATCAGCTAGAAGAAGTTACATTGTAGATAGTTCAGCTACAAACAAATCACCCTGTAGAAAGATCAGTTAGAAGAAGTTACTTTGTAGAGAGTTCAGCTACAAAGAAACCATTTTGTAAAGAGCTCAGCTGCAAACAAATCACCTGTACAGAATTCAGCTACGAACAAATCACCCTGTAGAGAGATCAGCTAGAAGAAGTTACCTTGTAGATAGTTCAGCTACAAACAAATCTCCCTGTAGAGAGATCAGCCAGAAGAAATTATCTTGTAGAGAGTTCAGCTACAAAGAAATCATCATGTGGAGAGTTCAGCTGCAAAGAAATCACCACTGCCCAAATTTCAAGGCAATAGCTCTTTCCATTCTGAAGTTATCAATTGTCAAAGTTGGCAAATTGGATGTGTATGGAAGGCCCCTTTTCGCAAATCCGGTCCCATATGTATTATATATATAATTTGTACATTTACTGATAAAATATTTAAAGTACATCTACTTCATCTTTTCTTCTTCCTGTAGTAAAGAAAAAAAACATAGGTTAAAAAAGTCCCAAAGCTGGCCATAGGCCGGCTTTGGGGTATACAAATACAAAAAGAAATGAAATCTAATCCAAAACAGCCAAGCTGTAAAAAAAGTGTGCGGCCCTCAGAAAGGCTATGGTGAAAAAAGATGTGAAATCCAAGGTGGCGGCCAAGAAATGGCTGTGATGGTAGGTTAATGGTAAAAATTTTAATAATGACAATTCAGGTAAATTTTGTGAAGCGGCACAAAAATTCACCTGAATTGTCGTTATTAAAATTTTTACCATTAACCTACCATCACAGCCATTTCTTGGCCGCCACCTTGGATTTCACATCTTTTTTCACCATAGCCTTTCTGAGGGCCGCACACTTTTTTTACAGCTTGGCTGTTTTGGATTAGATAATATTATACTGTATAAACATCACTGTGCCATCGCCACACCAATGATGTACCAGCCTCTAGTTACAATGCCACTATTGTGCTATGGCTGTCACTATTGTGTCATATTAAGTCGATTTCAGATCACAACTATTTCAATCATGCCTTTACCATTTAGTTGTGCATAGCCTCACCAGGGAGTCATCACGTTGGTGCATGTACTTGGTTGAATGACCCAGTTCTAGTAAATAAATAATAAATAAATAATAAATAAACATTCTGCACAATATAACTATAACCTCTGTCTACAATAATCATTATTGTGCCTGTAAAAAAGTGTGCATGAACCACAGAGCTGACTATAGGCCAGGTTTGGGGTATATACTAATATACAATACAAAATAAATCATATCTGTGCCACAACAGCCAAGCTGTGAAAGATGTAGTCTTCAAAAACTATTTTAAAAGCCTTAATATCAAAGATAACAGCCAAAAAATGGCTGAAATGACGTAAATGGTAATCAAGGTCATAAAAACTTAATTGGCTGTTTTGGCATATACACTGTTACCAGGGGTGGATCCAGAGTTTGGAAAAGGGGGGGGGGGGGGGGCGGCACCTAGTTGGAAAAAGTTGAAGAGCAAAAAAAAAAAAAAAAAAAAAAAAAGGTCACAACAATAATAGCTAGTTATCCTTTACCAAATATATTATATCATGTATGTTATGTAAAATACTTCATAAGTAAGTTACACTGCCTCATGAACATTGTGACTGCTTTATTAGAGTAATTGACTGCTCTATTAGAGTATCTCGATCTTGTATGCAATTTCTTGGAGGGGGGACATTTGCCCCAAATTCCCCATCCTGGATCCGCCATTGGTTACATAGTACTAATTAATACAGTTAATTTGTTGGTCTTAATGTGAAGTAACATGTTGTAGGGCCTGTAAGGCAGGATGGACTGATGGAGTAACTTTTCTGTTATCACGAATAGATCAAGTTCCTCCTGCTAACACAATAACAAATGAGACTCCCCTACATGCTGCCTGTGAAGGGAATCACTATGACATAGTAGTTGAGCTGATTAATAAGTTCCCTGAGTTTTTACTGATGAAGGATAAACTCCCACATAGGGGATGGTATCCTATCCATACTGCTTGTGCTTCTGGTGCTTCTGATAAAATTCTTGAAATTATCCTTTCAAAGCTTTGGTTTATAACTAAAGAGATGTCAAACGAAAATAAACCGAATATCCACTTTATTGATGCAATGGGTCATTCTCCACTGTACATTGCCACAAAGTGTGGTAATATATCTCATATTAATATGATGACTGATTTATTGCGATTTGGTGAACTGCAGCAGAGGATTCCATCTATGTACGCCATCACTTCTGGTAGTGTTTCCCAAATCTCTGTGATTCACTGTGCAATAGTGCACAACCACCATGAACTGCTTCAAATTTTGTTAGATAAGATTCCTTTGTCAGTAGAAGTAGCTGCTTACCCATCTGTTTTTTCATTGTCCCGAATGTTACGACGCCTGACTAATGTAGTCAAAACTTTGAATGAGTCAGACATATTTCCGCTGTTGAATTCTACTCTATATCAATATGATGATGGTGAATTATTTGTGATAGACACTACCAGAACCTTCAAAGAGCACAAAACACTGTGCAACATAAAAATGTCTCCCCTTGCAATGTCTGCTGCAATGGGGAATATGGAGATGACAGAAATATTGATTGATGCTGGTGCCAAAGATGATGATGGTTTGGCAGTTCGAATTTCAGTATTTTTGCATTACTATGACATTGCTAAAATGTTATTAGTAAGTGACAATAATTCAAATGTTTGCAATGCAAATCATGATGGCAAAAAACTGTGTGTCCTGCCAAATATTGCCTCACTATATCAATTTACTGAAATGTCTCTGATGGGGTGCAATTTGACTTCACTGCCTTTTGCTTTGTTTCAGAATCCTGTTCTTAAAAGATTGGATGTGTCAGATAACAAATTAACTGAGCTTCCAGTTGCAGATATTGTGGCTTCTTCAGCAGATGGTACTTGGAAATGTGAAAGACTGCATATGCTGAACATTAGTTCCAACAAATTAAGGGTCTTGCCATCTGATGTATTAAAAATCCCTAACTTGAAATATTTGCATGCCTGTGAAAATTTTATTTATGAAATAGAAGAGCCAGTCACTGAGTGCAGATTAAGTACAATAGATATCTCTCGCAATGAGTTACGCCAAGTTCCAAAGAGTGCTTTTGCTGCTAAAAAAGTCAACATTTCCTATAATAAATTGAGCATTTTGCCACATTACATATGGAAGTTGACAGTCTTGAAAGATCTTAATGTTTCCAATAATAACATTAAACAGATCTGCTTTCCGAAAACTTCTTGCTCAATTCGATTTTCATTCACATCTACAGGACAGAGAGTAGCTCAATCTGATGATAACATTCCTAGGAGAAGAACTAGCAGTGAAGTAACTACTTATCAACTAGGGTTACATACACTAAACTTATCTAACAATAAATTAACTAGTTTTCCTGAAGGATTAGCTTGTGTTGTTTTGAATCTTCAAAACCTAAATATATCTGGAAATCACATTCCTGTTTTGTATGTCTGCCTCTTGCCACCGAAACTAAAATATCTGACAGCCAAAGGATGTTCTTTAAAATGCGTTGAGACTGAAGATCCAAGCATTAATTATTGTCGTCATAAAAACCATAGCAGCCTTACATGGTTGGTGTATTTATGTCTAAATAACAATTTCCTATGCAACATCAGTCTACAAAGTACAACATTAAAATTCCCAATGCTGAAAACTTTGGATTTATCCAGTAACCAACTGCAAACTTTGGATTCTAGCATTGGAAAACAAGCCTCCCTTCAAACTTTGATCTTAGATGACAATAAGTTCCTGAAATCTTTGCCTTTAGAGTTGTCACAACTCCATGGTACTCTAAAGCATATAGCTTTAAATAATCTTCCTGAGTTAAAGGATCTGCCACAAGTTTACCACAATTCTCCCACACGACTCCTTTCATATCTGAAATCAAGAATTAAAAGGTGAAAAACAATTATTGTAAGCCACTTTGTAAGATTGTCATTTTGTAGCTCAGTGTCATATCGAGTGGTCAATTTGATGATAGTGGGTGGAAACACAACAGGTAAAACTATACTCATGAGAAGGTTAAGGAAGGACAACACTAAACAGTCAACTACACTGGATGAAGTTAGCATCTGTAATTGGGAATATTCCACTAATACTTCAGCTACTGTCATTAATTTTAAGATATGGGATTTTCCCAATCAAGTATGTTTACTATTATCTATTGCATAACTACCATTTTTCTACACAGAAACACAATCACATGTTTGACTACTGTTTCTATTCCAAGCAAGCAATTTATGTGGTTGTGTTTAACCTGACCAATGATGAAGTGAAAAATGACAAAATAGATCATTTACTAAGGAATATTAAGGTATGTATCTGGTATTTACGTCTATTATAACAACTTTAAACAGGCTGTAGGACCAGGTGTCCTTCAGACCTTCTACTTGGTTAAATGCTGTGACATTTATAACGTTAGTTCTAAAAATCAGTGCAGTGACTATTTGAATTTGTCCACCACTTGATGCTTGAAACTGATGTTGAAGCCCTTTATTTCAAAATCAATCATTGCACCACTTAAGTGCAGCTACTATTGAAGGTGGCATTTAACCGAGTAAATAACATGGTACTGTGGCTTTACAGCACAAGTGCTGATAAGGTAAATTAAAGTGTTGATTTACTATGTTTCAGCACTTTTTATTATAAATTTTCTTTACACTTGTTATTGGGGTGAGCCGACTCAGCAATCACTATCCTGAAAGATCCTGTAGGAGTCCTGCAAGTTTTTGCAAAAATCTTGCAAGTGCAAAATCCTGCAAGAAATGACCAGATTTTCTTGCAGGATCTTGGCAAATATTCTTGCAGAATCATTTTGCCTGGGGAGCATGAGCGAGCTCCACACTAGCAAGTTTGGTATATACATCGCATTCACATTCACAGACAAGAAAACACGAATGACTTACGAATACTTCCACATAACTAAAGGCTGGTACATGTGCTAATCATATGAAAAATGACCAGCATACACTCCATAAATAAAACAACACTTTCATCACACAAACAATAATCAGCATGTTTAGTGGCACTCATAAGACTGATACATATATTCTACATTACACAAACAAGGCAGGTATGAACCATTTGTTACAAACAAGCTTGACAGCTGACAAGTGTGTAAACACAGGGCAGCTGACAGACTTGCTGTAAACATGTTGCAGTCACTTTGCATGGCAGTTAATACTTGGTTGGTTGAAAGGTGAGCACTAATTTAAGTAGAGCACTGTACAAAAGGTAGGACATGATGTCATAATGTGTACGATTTTGCAAAATGTAATTGAGTTCCAATGATAAAGAATACTAATGTACTAGCTACTGGCATCATTGTAGACATTGAAGTCAATTGCATTTACTAGGAATACAGCGAACAATAACACAATTTACAGTACTACAAATACAGTGAACAATAACACAGGTACCTGAAAATAAAATCAGAATTTATTCTAAACAATGCTCTGTTGCGAAGTTTATTGTAGACTTGCACCTATTATGCTGGCATAATTTTGAGAATAATAGGTCACCAATTTCATGAGAATAATTCCAGAATAATAGGATTATTATTATTATTATTAATGGACAAAAATTGCTTGGCAGTACAAGACTGTCAAGGTGGGCCACAGGCCTTTGAGAGTGTCCATATCTTGTTGCTCTCCATAGATTCTTCTTAAATAATGCCATGGTTGGTGCAGAAATAACATCTGCTGGAAGAGAATTACACAAATTAACTACTCTGTTAGTGAAAAAATTATGCCTCACTAGCAGCCGAGATCGAAATTTAAAGAGTTTATGGTGGTGACCTCTGGTGGTATCCGTATTACTGAAAGTGAAAAATGAGGTAGGGTTGATGTCATAGTAACCATTCAATATCTTGTAAGTCTCAATAAGATCTCCCCTTTGACGTCTACAGTACAGTGAATATAAACCAAGTCTCTCTAGATGAGTCTCGTATGGTAAATCAAATAAACTAGGTAATAACTTGGTGGCACGTCTCTGTACTTTCTCTAAGAGATCAATATCTTTCACCAAGTAAGGGCTCCAGACCTGGATGCAATACTCCAAGTGAAGTCTGACATACATTTTGTACAAAAAAGTCAACAAGTCAACAGAAAAAAGTTTGAAGGACCTTCTTAGCAAACTAAGAACTTGCATAGTTTTTGCTGCAGCCTTACGACACTGTAGAGATGGTTTCAAGTCTTTACTGCACCAAATAACAAGATCTTTTTCTTCTTGCACTTTTGTGATTTCAAAGGGTAAGTTGGTGGAACTGTCCAGCATAGAGTAGGTGAATGAAGCAGAGTTACCGATCCGCATCAGCTTACATTTAGCTATATTGAACCGAAGCAACCATGTGTGAAACCACTGCAACAATCGGTCAACATCACTTTGTAGCCTAAGGTGACCATCAAAGCTCTGAATAACAGAATAGATTTTTGTGTCATCAGCAAACATTCTTACATTACTTTCGATAAGGTCAGGGATGTCATTAACATATACTATAAACAATAGGGGCTCTAAAACACACCCCTGGGGGACTCCACTCACCACCTGAGCCCAAGACAACAAGTGACCATTCAACACAACTCTCAGCAAGCAGTTGGAAAGTATGTTTGATAGCCACAAAGACAAATTACCACAAACACCAAATGCTTCCAACTTAGAGATCAATCTGTGATGAGGTACAGAATCAAATGCCTTACTGTAGTCTAGAAATATGACATCAATGCCAAATCCTTAATCCAAAGCAGCAGAAGTCCCCTCTTCAAAAGTTGATAACAAGTTAGTAAAACAGGACTTCCTGTTAACAAAACCATGTTGCTCACCATTAAGTATGCCTTGCCCATCAAGAAAAGGTTACCAATTCAGAATATATAATAGATTGCAGGATCCTAACAACTAAAGATGTCAAACTATTTGGCCTGTAGTTGGAAGCTTGGTTTCTTTGACCCTTTTTAAAAACAGGAACAACGTGTGCCTGTTTCCACTCATCAGGGAGGACACCACTAGATAAGGATTGAGAATACAGAACGGTTAAAGGTACATAAAGTGTGTTAGCACAAGCTTTTAAGATGTAAGAATGTATACCATCTGGGCCAGGCGCTTTGGTAACCTTGAGCTCAAGTAGCTTCTGAAGAACTGTTGACTCTGTTATGTCAATATCACTAATACTATCTTCAGATACAAAGGAGGGAACGGGCATAGCTACTAGATAAATCTACTCTGGTAAATGTTGACTCAAAGAATTGGTTTAGGGTTTCAGCCACCTTCTGATCATCAGCAGTGAGAGAACCATCACTCTTTTCCAATAGACCAATACTAGGTCCAATCTTCTGTTTAGACTTGATGTAACTATACAGTGCTTTTGGATTACAACGTAGCTTGTCTAACAGGGACCGTTCATAAGAATTTCTAGCGGATTGTATCTTACATTTGACATCATTGCGTTTTGCTGCATAGATGGCATAATTAGATCTTGATTTGGAATGTTTATATTTGGTAAAGGAAAGTTGCTTAGCTTTAATGGTTTTAGAGAGGTTTTTGGACCACCAAGGAGGAGTAGGTTTATTATTCTTAGGAATGGAAGTCGGGATGTATTTAGCTATTGCATCTTGAACTGTCACCTTCAACACATGCCAATCATCATGAACATTGCCTAACAGAACTTCAGACCAGTTGATACTCCCAAAGTAATCATTCATAGCCTCGAAATTACCTTTTCTGTAGTTGTACATAGAGACACTCTTTATGGAAGAAGGCAAATCATCAAAACACTTAAATTTCCACAGTAAACAAACATGGTCACTACTACCTAGAGGGGATAGATGTGTGACTTCATCAATAGAGTTTGGGTCAAGGGTTAATATTAAATCCAAAAGTGAAGGTTGTTGGCCCTGTCTGTGACGTGTACTACTGGCAACATGCTGGACTAAAAAACTGTCTTGAACAGTGTCAAAAAATGTAGATGCTGCAGAACTATCACTACCAGCACAATAGCTTTCAGCCCAATTGATAGTTGGAAAATTAAAATCGCCCATAATTAAAAGGTGGGTAAAGTAGTTGACTAGCTCATAAAGTCTACCAATGATAGATAATAGTTTTTGATTATTTATGTTAGATGAAGATGGAGCTCTATAAACGACACCAACAAGGAGAACTTCAGTGGAGGAAAGTGTGACTAGATACCACAAGGAATTCTCAAAACCTACATCAGATAAAACTTTACATGGAATAGCTTACAGTGAAGAATGTACATAAAGCACAACTCCACCACAAACTCCAGATGGTTGATCATCACGGAAAAGGTTGTAACCATTTAAGCAGAGTTCAGCATCGCCAATGGAACTGGTACACCAAGACTCTGCTATTCCAATAATCAGTGGAGGATGATCATACACAACTGCCTTTAATTCAGGAAAAATACTTTGAGTGTTGGTAAAAAGACAAGTAATAGCAGACAAGGTATAGCCATAGACACATTCTGAATCTTCTCATGATGATTATCAGTGCGGATAGAACAACTCAGTTGTTCTTCCTCACTATCTTGCCGTTTTTTATCCTATAGTTCTTTCCATTCTTGTTAAGATCAAGAAGCTGATTTCTCAAAGACTTATTGCATTCCCTCCCTTTGGGGGTCATATCAGGAATGATAAAAACTTTGGACAGATGTTTAGGAATGTCTTTACCTCTCAACTTGGTACAATTTCGAAGAATCGAAGCCTTAGACTTTAATGAGTCAACTGAGATCTTCAGCAAACAAGGCTTGTCACCTCTTTACCCAACCTTACAGCATTAGTGATTTGAGCAGGCACACCCAATGATTTGTGAAAAATACTAGAAACATGATCAATACCCTCCTTCTTCTTAGACTGACCATCATCAGCAGTGGGTTCGGTAACACTGTGAAGAATAACATTGAACTTCCTCTTTTCTTTATCTTTTTCTTCATTCAAAGCAGATGCCACAGCAGATGAAATACCACCAACAGACAACGATTCAACTCTAGGTAGAAGGCCAGGTTTTGGCAACACGCTATTATCCTCATTGGCATCGGTGGACATCTCATTACCCTCCTGAACTTCACAGACTCCTTCAGACAATCTATCTAGTTTGTGTTCTATTCTCTGGAGCCTCTTATCAAACAAGTCCTGCCTGGCAAACATTTTGGCAAAAAATTCAAAAGCACTATTAACTTTAGGCTGACCTTCACAACAAAAAAACATGATACGAGGGGAGTTTAAGGACAACATATCATATTCACCTTTACTCATTCTAGTACACTTGAAGTGTTCAACCACTGACACTGCACTCCGTTATCCAAAACATCCTCCGCAAAGGAGGGGCAATTGTTATCATCGTATTCAGGTCTACGCCGCTTTTCTGGTTGAGAAGTTCCAGTTTGTTCTTCCAACAAGTCTAATTAATGCCCGCCGTCGAACAAACCAAAAACGCTAAGAACAACCGCAGTCACCACACTTAAGCACTCTTCGAGGTAAAGTAAGAAACACCAACGGTAAATACGGGGTAGGCAAAGGTTATAAAAGATTGATATAAGAAAGCAGTAAAATCACAAGCCACAATCACAATATTTTCTTGTATGATTAAAGTAATAATTTTAGAACTAGCTATCGGATGTCCACGGGATTAATCTGTGGAATTAAGGGGCGTGTCTAGATAGAAGAAAGAGTTAAACTACTAAGAGTGATGTATATTTCTTCTTCTTGGCTTACTGCTCTTCCTCTAGAGCAGTATGGCTTTGCACTTCATAAGGGTGAGTTTATTGATGCCATTTGTTTAAGGTATGGCTACATGCCATCACGACTACCATCTCACTGTGTGTGGCAAGGATTTTAGCCTATCCCACACCCTTAGCTGCCCACATGGTGCCTTTCCAATTATTTGGCATAATGAAATTAGGAATCTGACAGCTAGTTTGATGTCTGAAGTCTGCCATAATGTCCAGACTGAACCACAGCTGCACCCTTTGTCTGGCGAGACCTTGCATTATCGCTCTGCCATTCAAGATGATGACATGAGGGTAGACATCAGGGCTTCCGGCTTCTGGAGGTGCCTACACCATCATACCTTCTTTGATGTGAGGATTTTTAACTGCTTTGCAGCTCTTAATCGTTCCTCTACACTATCTACTACTTTTCGAAAACATGAACTAGAGAAACGTCGTGCCTATGAGGAATGGATTCGGGAAGTGGAGCATGGGAGTTTTACCCCCCCCCCCCCCCCCCCCTTGTTTTTTCCACTTCAGGTGGCATGGGAAGGGCTGCTACCACCACTTATAAACATCTTGCCCACCTGCTGACTGAGAAGTGGAATTCCCCATATTCTGTGGTGGTGGGCTGGCTCCGTTGTAGTTTTGGGTTTTCCTTGCTCTGTTCTTCAGTTATGTGCATCAGGGGATCACGCTCAAGATCCAAGTGTCCATGTGTGCCTCCAGCAGTTGATCTTGCTGAGGGGCACCTGCCTGCCCATTGAACCCTGGGCACGCTGTAGGTTTTGTGTAGGTTCTTTTCTGTAGGTTATGATTAATTTTTCAAATATTTTCTTAGCATTCTATAGAGATGTGTGGGAGGAAGGGAGTACCACTAGGGCCGGAGGAAAAAAAACATTATTATATGAGTGCTGGCTGAAAAGGAGATGAAAGCCTTCAAAAGATCAATATACTCTATTAGAACTTTCAAACACTCTAATAGAGCAGTCAGATCGTGACTAGCTACAGAAACTAAATGAGAATAAGATTGGAATAATAGGCTAGACACAAGAATAAAAAAAGAATAATAGGTGAAAATTTTGGGAAATTCTGGAAGGAGTAATAGGTAAAATTTTGAGCATAATAGGCGAAAGCCTGTAAAATTGCTGGAGCTAAATGAAGATCAACACATGAACCAATTTCTACACTAGTGAATTACCATTTCTGACAATAAATCCAGTGCTAAGTTTCACAGTTTTTTTAGAACTAGATCCTAAGCTAAAAATATATCGTACACACATCATGTCGTCATGTAATTATTGTGACATCATGTCCTACCTTATCTGTAGTTTGCCAGTCTACTGTATACGTACTTTAATAGCTAACCATTAGAATTCCTTGCATTCTGAGACGTTTGATGTTTTAAAAACCATACTGATTATTGTATGAAAATAGTTAGATCATTTTATCAACACAATTGCTTCACATTACTAACTAGCTACCCACTGAAGAATACAGCACATGACTTTCATGTTCACAGAGATCCAGACACCATTCTTACTGTGCCTTCTACTGGACACACAAGTATTTGAACTTTCATCCAGAATGACATTGACACTTGACAATATAGGTCTGTCTGAGTTGCTATAGTATATAAATTGTAAGTTCACATGTACCCAATGACAGTGTAAGTTTATATCATGTAAAATCTCAGTCAGGCTTGTCCCACGATGATTTTAGCATCTGTCTTTAACATCTGCGTAGTATTATATTTTATAAGAATCAATGATACGGCATGCAGTATATTATTAAATAATACTTATTTGAGGAAATACATGCAGTATATTATTAAATAATACTTATTTGAGGAAATACATGCAGTATATTATTAAATAATACTTATTTGAGGAAATACATGCAGTATATAGGTAAAGCAAATATCTATATACACAGGTACACGCTCCTAGGTGTCCAGTTGTTATTGTTGGTACACATCGTGATCAAATCAACAACACTAAGGAGGATGATGCTCAAAAGATCAAGCAGAAATACTGTGACTGCAGTTCTTACCCTGAAATTGCTGATGTATGTTTTGTTAGCAATGTTAAGGGCTACAAGTATCATGGGACCAGTACTATTAAACTAGTGAGGGACAAGATTTACTCCATTGCAACACATCTGTACATAGATGGAAAACAGAGATGTTAGTTTAACATGCTAGTTGTGATAGTTAACATTTTTCTGGTTAAGTTACCTCTATTGTAAACATGAAACATTTTTACTACTATACATGCATGCAAGGGATATATAGTCTCATGTGGCCAGACCGCTTTGTGTCCCCAGCACGAAGAGAAAAAAAAGTTACCTGACCACACACATAGGATATATAGTAGTAATCACAGCCTGTGGTGGCAACTAGCTCACTAGGATTCTTGATGACTGCCCTCTATAATGAAGTTCCTTTTGCTTTATTCAACACCTGCTGAGTATATAGTTTATACAGCAGTGAGCTTGATTTGTAACACATGCAAATAACCTTTCTTCAGACAATAGCAATGATCATGTGTGGCTGTTTCAGACCATTCATTGTTATTATGGGGGATAAATTATTTTATGGCTTATCTGGCAAATGCCATTTGTTAGAATGGTTATCAAGGATGAAAAGATGAGGCATCAATTTTTTTTTCACAACTGATATACATGCTTGTATGTATAGCTTTCAGCAGTGGAAAGTGCAGAGAACTAAAGAGTGTTTTAAATGCAAAAGTTCTAGCGCACAACAAACTGGCTAGCTAGGATTCTGAAAAAATGTTAGTGTATACTGCTGGTATAAGAAAGCTAATTTCAATTTAATATTTGACTCCCTGAATTAGCAAGCCTATAGCTTCTCATGGGAGTCCTCTTATGATGATAATTTGTACATGTAATTGTAAAAAAACACTGTTCATCAATTAGTGAAACTGGAGAATGATAAACAAGGGAATGACCCAGATGCACTCATACAACTGATGATTCCACAGTCATATGTATGTCTACAAAGAAAAATTTATGATGAAGCTTTGAAAATGAAACAAAAGAAAGTGGCTCCCATGATGAATAAGAATGAGTTTTAGTAAGTGAAAGTTCTTTGTATGTCAGTAATCATCATGAACCACAGTGAATGCTTTTTACCACTGATGGAAGATGAAGAGGAACTTGCTTCAGCTGTAGACTTTCTACACCATCAAAGTACAGTATGTGTATGTTGACTTTATTATATATACTACATATATGTACATATGTACATATACATACGTATGTATGTAATTAATCTATGTGTGTGTGTGTGTGTGTGTGTGTGTGTGTGTGTGTGTGTGTGTGTGTGTGTGTGTGTGTGTGTGTGTGTGTGTGTGTGTGTGTGTAGTATTGTACTCATGTATGTTTGCAGAATGGCCTCTTGATTTCTTAAATCTTATCATTACTTGGTAAGTTAACAAAACAGTTAAAGACAAAAAAACAAAACCTATGTACAAAACTGTATCAACAATGTGGCGCTCTGAAAATGAGCACTTGCTTGTTTAACCTAAATGACTTTATCATATATTGGGAATCATTCACAGATGAAAAAGTTCACAAATTTCATCATTCGCTAACATATTTTCCTCATATGTCTAATGCAAAAGCATCTTTTTTGAAAAGCCTCCTGAAAAACCTTTGAGTCTTTTGCTGGAGCTTACTGATGCTTGAATCTCTGTTAGTGTGATCCCTCTTGTGGTATAATGATCAAAGCCGGCTATGATTGCAATCCTATGATTGCAATCATGCTCATGCTCAGCACAATCATTGGGTGATTCAAACACTACTACAAACTTCAGTATAGTACTCCACTATCACTTAATGCTAAAGTAAGGCATGAAATCATGTGAGGAAAGTTGGAGGTGGTGGAGATGGAGGGACACTTTATGGGAAAATGTTTGCAAGAAAAGATCGAGATACTCTAGTAGAACAGTCACAGTATTCAGATAAGCAGTGTAGTAAACTACTAGCCACGTATGTGTAGTTATAAATATAAGGAGATACAGCTGGTAGAGGGCAACCATTGTCAGCAGGTAGTTATCTTGCTTTCTTTTTCTTGGTCTTCAGCTTACAGCTGGCCTGGCCCCATCACCCTTTGATCTGCTCAACCGCCCCTGGGTTGGAGTGTCTGTGCAAGTAATTACTGTGTCCAGACGAACTGATTTCAGGGAAAGAAGAAAAGAGACCTCTCCTACCAGCATCTCCAAATAGGGAAAATTATTTTGCACAATAAATTGTGAACATATTCTCGCAAATGAGAATAGGATAGACTATACACAAATATTTCTTTTTCACAAACCATTCTCAATATATGGTATTCCAGTGTTCTAAAGTTTAAATAACATATTGTGACCTGCTGTTTACAGAGGGTACTGATACCCACATATCTCCAGATCACATGCACTTGTATGATCAAATAGTGTATGACCACTGGTTACTATGCAGTATCTGTGATAGCTGGGTAAAGGAATATCTAGTGGAGGGAATCACTGAAGTATACATGTTGACACTCAATGAACCCATGCAAAGTGCTGTATGAGACATTTATGTATGGAATATTTTTTTGGTGGTGTCAGTTGCTGTATAGTTTAAACAAAAACCCTGTATAAAATTTTTTCCAGTATCAATGAAATTTAACATTGAAAAATATAGTCACTGCTGGATATTGATATTGTTATTTTAGGAGAAATACTACATTTTAAAGATGCTGATATCAAGTCATATTACTTTCTTGACATTCAATGGATATCCAATACAATGATTAAAATATCAAAGATGGAGAACAGCGAAAATGGTGAAATACACAGATATGAGTAGCACAGTTACATGTAACATATACATGTATGTAACACATTCCTCAACACCAGTAGAATATGTTCCTGAAATTAGTTTGAGATGTACACACTAGTAGTACCAGTGATCCTATTTTGACTCCCATGCAAATGTGTTCACCAGATGATTGTTATACCCTTTGAAAAAGGCGGGGTAGTAAAATTATACATTTGCAATTTAAATCCTATGTTATGTATATACATAATGAAAAAAAAACATTGTACTGTTAAAGTATACTAAGGTGCAGTGGACCTATGTGCAGAAAGCCGTCTTTTATTTATGCCCCACAGTTTGCTATGGGGGAAAGCATCTCGTCCATAGAAGCTTAGTAAAAAGTGTGTACAAAGAGATAACTTACATTATGAAGAAAGAGTTGGGAATAGCTGTATCGATTCTAAATTTAGTTATTTCAATAATCTTAGCTACAAGAGCCAGGAAACGAAATAGCAGGCCCGTACTTAGGGGGGGGTGGGGGGTCCTGAGGTAACCATAGCGCTTTGAGGTTATCTGTGTAAATAGAAACCATTTTAATGATGCATGAATATGTCCAGTGGTTTTGTCTCTATCGCTCATGACCATTTGTACTGAGAGCTACTATATAACTATATATTTCGATTAATTCCAATCATAATTTGTGACCGGGCCTGCGAAAACAGGGCATGTGGGCACAAACTACATCCCATCACTCTACAGATCATATCTCAGTATTGGAAAAGTGTATTTCCATTCTGTAACTTGCATCATGGTGCCAATTAAATGCTTACTAAAAGCTGAAAATTGCAATGCCATGGCATAATGGTACAAAAAGTTATGAGTGATGGAAGTGTGAAAAAGTAAGCAAAAATCATGTGCCCACATGTCCTATTATTGCAAGCCCGGTCACATTTGTTAAACATTTTCTAATAAGAGCCTGGAATAGCAATTATAAACACCAGACCGGATAGACACTGCCACTGATAGGCTGTTAACTAATATAGCTAACACAAGTAAGCCTAGCTTGTTGCATTCAATGATATGAATTATAAAGTGCTTGCAAGTGTGTGAGTCTGTCAGTTATTTTCATACTAACCATATTATCATCCATGTTTGGACAATGGTGAAATGTAAGCTTTAGCTTATAGCTCAAATGAATGACCCTGAGCAGTCTTAGAAGTGATGCATTAGTATGTGATGGGCCCAGAATTTGTGTCAACACAATGATGTGTGAGAAGTTTGTTTAATCAGTGCATGCATTTCTGCAATTACGCAATTTGAGGTTATTCTCAGGACATTGCATATTGCACCTTTCTCAGCATCTGGGATCACCTACCACTTAAATTTAGAACCCCCTTTTGAAATTCCTGCGTACAATTAGTATTATTAATCAGTCAGTTACTTGGTCAGTCATTCCAAAAGGAAAGAATAAGCTGAAAACCTACAGAATTCATTTCAATAGTACACTTGGGTTGAAATACAGGCCACTGCCTGGTCCCTGGTAAATATTTATGATCAGTACATGTATATTATGACTTGTGATGAGAGCACTTTTTACCTTGAATTATTGATCACTGCTATTGAGTCGGCCTGCCATATTATAGTTGATAGCAGGACACAATTATATGCATAAATTGTTAATTTTTACAATAGCATTCATCGCTTTTCATAGGAACGACTGTTAATGGGGAATTGATTAGTCAGAGTCCATTCTCTGTCCTTGAGCACCTTCAAGCAGGATTACTGATGTTGCTTAAGAAATTTGACTTTGCTATCCCTTGGAATAGCAATTACACACTTGTCTACTGCCTACTTCCTGTGTTCACTACAGATCAGAAGAGGGATAAGCATTTGTATAACAATGCTAGTTCTATAACAGTTACAGATATTTTTCCATCTGCTAGTGAAAGTATTTCAAGAGATTCGTCTTCGAATACAGCAAACTTCCATAATTTACATATTTTGGACTCATTTTCCTTTGAGAATTCAATTGACTTGTCAATACCAAATCAACTAAATCATGCTGAACCTTGTTTGAAAGCTAAAGAGTTAGATCCTGTGTTATTCCCACCTTTGCATCGTATTTGGTTTGCTGCTTTTATACCAGATGGATTTTGGCCCCAGTTGTTTACTAGAATCATTGCAGATGGAGGCATCAATTCTGCATTGTCAGCAATATTACATACTGCCATAGAGAATCAAGAATGTGTTATGAGGCATGCCAGTAGTAGTGTACCTTCTGTGTGGAAATTGTATCAGAAAAGGTGTGAAATTGAATATGATGATATCAAACTGATAGAATTAAAACAAGTTGAAAATATAATAATAAGCAGCAAAGATATCAATAATCTTTCAGATCAGTATGCAAATCAAATTGAATTAAATGTAAATATTCGAAATATTGCTTTAGTGCATAACAGCTATGGCAAAAATCAGTCCAGTGGATCAAAAGCTGTACTGAAGTTAGCAACTCGTATTCTGATTTTCATTGAGCAGCATATCCTGGATATTGGAAGTGAATGGTTTCCTGGGACAATATGTTGTGATCGCAACAAAGAAGTTCTTTCCTATATACCTTGTCCACTATGTTTATCATATGACAACAGCGCTGTACCAGATGTGGACTCTACTCACCAAATTATTTGCTGTAATGGATGCCAAGTGATTTGTTTCAGCTTAAAGAAACTGTTAACAGCTTACGCTATGCCATCTATGAGTATAAATTGTCCTGTACACAGTGAATACAAATTTCCTGTCCATTTGTTAGCACCAGATATGGTAAGCTCTTAGCGTATGATAAGAATTAGGTATTGAAACTTTGTAGCCGGTATTTTTTTTTAAATAAAGAAATAGAATGGAGATAAATGTACAAGTGTAAAGTAAAATTAGAAAATTTACATTTAGTACAGCCATGACTGAAGTAGGGATTAAATGTCGACTCCACAGTATAGCTGCAGGTGTGATAATCTTCCTTTAATGATTTCATTGCTTTTTACATCTATAATGGTATAATCCCTACTCAGATTTAATGTAAAATTTCTCATTTTTCTTTACACTTGTTTATTTTTTTAAATGGCTAATATAATACATTACTGGTGAACCAATGCATACCACATCAATGAAAGAATGACTCCAGGCACACTTATAAAGCACGACTGAACGCATGCCCAGACTACCCTGTCAGTACCGATTACTGAAATATAAAGTAATTGTTTATCAGCTATGTTCAACCTTATAGTGTTAAAAATGAAGAACAATACAAGAAGAGGCTTTACAATTAATCCTGTCACTATATGCAAGTTATGACTGAATGCATTCCCCGACTATCAAGTACTAAAATGCCAAAATGGCCATTGTAGGCTAGTTTCAACTATGTTTCATATGTTATACAGTGTTGAAAATGAAGAACAGTGCAAGAAGCATCTCTACAATCAATCCAATCACACTACGGAAATTAAAGCACCAGAAGTTACGATGTACTACCATCAATCAACACCTATATGTGGTAGTGGAGCGAAAGGAAAAGGAAGTCTAGATGCATGATACATTGTAGCTGCTTAAGTTGGAAAAAAAGGCAAATATTGTGCATCAAACAGCCAAGCCTGTATAGACAAACTATGTGGGTGTTAGTAGCTATAGAAAGTTCAGTTTATTAGCAGTTTTAAAAATCTCACAGAAAATTGTTGGAAGGGTTTGGGGTCACTCTTAAGGCATTTTAATGGGCTTGGTTATTAATACTGCCAAGCTATCATGGGGCTGGTTTTTGAGTGATATTGTTGTGTAAGAATTCTCAGACCTACATACTGTATGATATATTTGCTACCTCTTTGTTCCACTACATTGCTTGACATACCCATTTGTACAGTGTTTTAAAGATTTGGATGAAGAATTTGTTTGTGGTCCAGACATTCCACTGATCATAGATGCAGAGAAGATGTTAGGTAGTGGTGGCTCTGCTATTGTACTAAGAGGAGAAATAAAGATGAGTGACAAGGTTCTTAAATTTACTAAACTTATAACTTAATATACATGTGCTTTTGTTCCATTCTGGTTTAAAATTTATGTAGCGACAACTAGTTGCAGTAAAAGTGTTAGCAGGTGGGCTGGGCCACATAAAGCATCTTGAAGACTTCTTACGCAGTTGCACAGCATCAGTGGAAAATTACAGGGTAATCAGAAAAGAAGTGTTATTTCAGTCTGCGCTACGCCATGATAACTTAACTCAGCTGTGTGGTGTGCGTACCATTCCTTACCTGTTCTTAATGGAGCTAGCTCCTCTTGGGTGCCTAAATTCAATCCTAAAACAGTACCGAGCTGCTAACTCTGTGCTAACACCTACTGTACTACAAGCATCAATGTGTCAGGCATCAATCAACAACTACATATACATAGTTAAATATATTAACTGTATAATCTAGATTGCATCAGCTCTGGCCTTCCTACATGAGCAGCACATAATTTATCGTGATCTGAAATCTGATAATGTTTTGGCATGGAAGTTTCCCATGCCAAATCACCCAAACATTTACCAAGATGTTTTAGTCAAAATAACAGATTATGGAATTAGTACCATTTCCAGTGTTTCACAGGAACTAAAATGTGACTCAATACCAGGAACACAGGGGTTTATAGCCCCAGAAGTGTATGATGCATTTCAAGGACAGCAAGTCTTACAATCTGACAAGGTACAGTATGTACATTTTTAGCTTTATTTACATGTGCATGTGCTTTAATCATACAGATTGATGTATTTTCTTTTGGCATGTTCGTATATGAATTAGTTGCATTGCTGAAGCCATTTGAGTTTAACAGTGAACAACCTACAGAACTGATTTTACGACAACTCAGACCAGAAATTCCAGAAACTGCTAAGGTACATGCAGCAAAATTGCGTGTTGTTATGCACTTGTATTCAATAGGAAAACTTCACTCCATGTCTTATCCATAAAATCATGAAATGTTGTTGGTGTCATGATCCTCGGAAGCGCCCAAGCATGGTACAAGTATTGAAATGGAGTGAATTGCCAGAATTGTGCTTTTTACGTTTTAATTATAACTTGAAGCCAAAAAAATTATCTTGCATATGTCAATGTCTGGTTAAACGTGACAATTTACCAGAATACTCAACCACCAACTTTCCAAACTTGCAGCAAACCTTCCCAAACATCGAGGACTTTCCCCAATTGTTTTTTTCCATAAAATCACAAACTCCACCAGCTGACAGGAAGAATAGCACAGTAAATTATCACACTCAAGTGTGGGTGGCTCAAGATTTTGATGATAGATATTCAGAACTCAAAATTTTCACTTTCAGGTGTAGTGATATTGGCTATAGGGTGAGTGATTCTGAATCCATAATACACGTATAGTTGCATGCATGATGTACATTTTGTGCAGGTACACACTGATATGTCCATAAAGGTAACAGCAATGGCCAATGTTGGTGACTACATGTGGGTCTGCACAGTTGATCACAAGCTGTACATTGTTCATACTGCACAGATGAAAACAATAAGTTGTGTGAGATTAGAAAATTTATTATTAGAAGTAATACAGTTGTTACATGTCCCAGAGTGGCACATGGTACTGGTCCTGTGGGAGTTGTCAGAAATATGGTGTCTGTATGATGAAGTTCCTACTTTAGGAGTGCTTTTGATTGGAAAACTGCAGCTGCACAAAAATAATCCCATAAGCATGCTGTGTAAAATTCAGTTTCTTCAAGCTACAGAGGTTTGGGCAACTAGAAAAGACAAAGAAATTGTAGTCCTTAGACAATCACCAACTGAATGCACTGAAAGTGAAGTTTTAAAATGTTCAATAGCTGAGAAAAAGAAAAGTTATAACTGCAATTTAATTGAAGCACTTACCTTACAAATAGGCCCTGCTAAGAAATCAGCAACACATGTGTGGGTGTCTTTTGAAGGAAGTTCACAATTAGTTTGTTGGAAAGCAGATGATAAAACTCAACTGCAGTCAGTTTCCTTACGAGGTTAGATTGACAAGTATCGTATACATTAAGCCATATAACTGTACATGTGTAATGTATCTTTTAGGTGAAAATGTTCAGGTGACAGCACTACTTGGCCATAAGAATCACTTGTATGTTGGTACCTCTTTGGGGTCTGTTGAAGTATTTGATTCACCAAGTGGCCAGTTCTTGCAACACGTTCAATGGCATGGGAATAAAGTCCAGTCATTGATAGAGCTCCCCCCTGAAATTTGTCAAAGCATATGTGTTGAACAATTCTCTCTAACCTACAAATCTCAATCACGCCGCAATACACTGACTACAGATGCAATCGTACCTCGTAGAAGAGTCTCTCAAGAATCACACAAACAAAGGTGTAGTACACTTGGATCACAACTCAGTTACAAGTCAGGATTAAATTACCCATGCCCTTTGATCGTCAGTTTAGGAAAGGGATTGGCTGAATCTTTAAATTTTAATAATCAAATATCTGAAAGTGATCTTCAGTTTATGACATGGAGTGGTTTGCCACACAGATAAACCTCTACATACAAACACAAATTGCTGTTTACTGCACGCTGAAATATTAGCTAACTTAAGATAATTTTACTGCTGCTGCTGCTTTGGATTCCTCACTAACTTGCAAGTTATGACACTAAGTACTATAAGAGGCTTTTGAAATGTTTCTGTAAGTACATCTATTATGTGGTAGTTTTTTTCTATGCACATTTATGCACTTATAATTTATATTAATAACTTTGATATTAAACAGAGTACTTAAGCTTATTATTTGAATGTAATATTCCATGCCGCAGGAATGTTAAACTATACATGTAACATTGTAACATCAGTGACAATGCGGCCCAGTTTTGTTTGATATTTGCGCTTTGTACAGTAAGCATGCAATTGGAATGCTCTAGTCACATAAAACACAATATAATCTGATATCAATGTATAAAACTAAGTATATACATACAGTCCAATGATGCTATACAAAGAGGCATAAGCTTAATTTTTTATTTGGATCACATCAGACCATTAATAACCAGACATTTAAAACTGCATCTGTTGTTATTACTTGCAGATCCACACCATCTAATGTTCTGTGGGCTGCGGAAAGCAAACCTTGCTCAATCCTGCATGTGACGATGGAATGGTCACCATCACAGATGCAACCTAAATTTAATTCAGTCTCATGCAAAACCTGACTTATAAATACTAATATGAAAGTTGCCGTGGCCAGGAATATATAGCTCTAGCTATACACCCTGTATCTTTAGGTCTAGCTATGATTTAGGCCTGCATCCTGCTCTGAGGACAGGTGCACTATGGTACACTGAAATTTCAAACAAAACTAAAAACATACCCTTATTGACATAATTGTACATGGTTCATTGCTGAGCTGCATTTCCACTAGACTTACTCTATTATGTCCTGGTTACCATATGCAAAAAAGGTATTGTGCATGGCCACTGCCAATTGCAGTCATTATTAAAATGCATGTAGCCAGGGCCGCCCATTGGGGAGGGGGGGCAACTGGGGCATTTTGCCCCAGGACCCAGCCTGAAAAGAACCTCAGGGGGCTCCATCAAAGGCCCTTTGAATACCTGCTAAAAAGATCGATATACTCTAATAGAGCAGTCAAGATTTAGATATTCTAATAGAGCATTCATAGTGCTCTTCAGAAAAGCAGTGTAGCAAGCTTATAATATAAATAAGGAGATATAGTTGGTGAGGGGCAGCTATTGTCATTGTCAGCATGTAATGACTTTTTTTGGTCATCAACTTACACTTGTCTGAAGTTGTGATTCAGAGTGGAACCATTCTTTCTCCTGGGACCACATTTTAACTCTTTGCCCTGGGCCTCTTAATTTCTCTGGGAGGCTCTACATATAGCTAATGCAGGATTACTGACTACGTGTGATAATTTCCAGAATCTTTCCTAAAATGAAAAGGTCTGAGTATAAGTTATAAAAGTTCCTAGCACTCATCTCTGATTATCTGTGAGACGCATGTACGCAGAACAAGTAAATCATAGCTACATATAATTATTATAAGTTTTCAAACAACATAGACTTAGCTATTTAGTACTCAACACATTTTAGCTAATTGATAATGAATGCTGTGTTTACTCAGTTGAGTATTTGAGTGAAAAATGTTAAATGCTAAGAGTGTAAGGGCATAGCATGTTAGAGAGAGGTACGTACATTGATTCTGCAGATCTGAAATTTTTAAAGCAAGCAAGCAGTATTCTAGTATATCATGATTTCTGTTGCTCTCCCAACTAACAATAACATCTCCAAGTAGCACAATTAACCCCTCATCCCTCTGCACAATCTCATTTGAGAGTGGCATGCTCCTACAGTACTTGTACAACTGCACCTGCTAAATAGTAGGACCAAATGATTCATCACTGATTATGATGTTGTACTGTTGACTGTTCTCCTATTATTGGCACAGTGTTTGGTTCTCTCCTCTCCCAGCTTGACTATAGCCACTTCTACCAGTTTGTTGGTCACCACACGCACACACGCACGCACACACACACCTACTACATACATACATTGCATATAAGTTATGAAGCATAGGATGACACTTCTTCCTTCAATTACTGGAGAAATTGTTCCTTCAAATTAGGTAATAGTTCCTCATTGTAAGACACTTGATCATTCTGACTCATTATAGCTAAAGTAGAAGAAATTTTCTAATTGTTGCATCCCAACGTGTATGTACTACAAGGGAGGGGGTAGTGGTGGCCAAAGGACTATTCCATAGTTGTAAACAGTGATGCATGGAGCTACTGTATAGTATGTATATGTTGTTTCTCCTGAAAAAAAAATCCACTTTTCTCTTTAGCTATAAGTTTTCTCACGGCTCAGCTCAACTTGTACATACTATAGCTGTAAAAGGAGATGCTGAAATGGCACAATCTTGCATCAATGAATAGTCAAGCACACATATTCTCAGTTATATCTGACTATAGAGAACAACAATTCTACCTTTCTCACTACTATTGTTACTGCATAGAGTACATACACAAATATTAATATCTATCCCACCGCAAATATCAAAATCAGTATATCATTATGCAATACATCCGGAGACAAATAATTTTCTAATGGTGTTTACTCTAGATTGCAAGGATAGCTTCAACAGAGAACATGACATCGAAATGGTAGGAATTTAGTCATCACATGTACAGTGACTACAACCAAGGATCAATATAACTATATATGTGACCCAGTCGGGGAAAACAGGTCTTATTCCCCATGTCAGCAGATTTGATTTTTCACCAAGAACACAAAGCAAACTATCCAATTTCATAATCAAAATCAGCTAGACTTGAGTGGTTTGATTTTTCTGGTTGCTTTTCCCAAGCCCAGTGGAGATCAGTATGTGCAATGTGGGACATAAATGGAGCTCTGGTCAGCCTGAGGGTGGCTGTACAGCTCCATGGTGTTGAATAAAGACCTGTTCTGTAATTTTTTTTCATTTAAGCCACCTGAATTGCCCATGACGTGGCTTAATTCATTTCTACACCTTCCTTTTCAAAATTTAAACAGCCTCTTTCCCGTCTTCTGGGCTCCCCTTTTGGAACTTACCTGATACAGCCAACCTTAAATATCTAAAATGGCGGGACACTTAGCTGCTGGCTACTTGAACAGTGGATGTTCTGGAAGGTAGGGAGTTGGTGTAAAACGTGTGAAAATTGGTGTACGTAGCTTCAACCATTGGCAAGCTACAACACACTAAACACTTTATACCAGCATTTCTTGATACTTTTAAATAGACGATAAGACCCTTTTCCCAGACTGGGTCACATATATCAATACCACACCCATGGTAAGCTTTCTTTAGCCTTTCACAATGAAGGACTTCTTGCATAGATGAACTAGCTATAGGAGAGATAGTTATTATGTAGTGTTAATATAGTATTATATTTCTTTAGCAAGTGGCATTTTATTCAAAGTGTTTTGGAAACAACATTTATATAGCATCATTCCAGTTAATGAAAAAGTGGCAGCTAGTCATGAGTCAATTAATAACATATTATGTAGCTTTTGCACCTATCAATTAAAGCTAAGTTACAACTATGCCAACTTTACATTGTGCTTAAGATGTGGGGAATTACAAAATGACAAATATCCTACTCCTGGGGACTTCTTCAAGTTACAAACCCAATGGGTCAGGGTTTGCTAACAATACCACAATGACCCCATCCAATCCCACGAACAACTTTATGTGACAACTCTGCCTGACATCAGCTTATATTTTAAGGAATAGAAAAGATATCTAAAAATATAATAATGTGCAATAATGCAAACGTCTTACTTGAGGAATAATTGCTACAAACCATGCCATCATATTTCTCTGCACGTAAGAAAAAAAACACAGTAGAAGGAAAAATCAGTCTGATGAGGGATCATATCCATAAAATGTACTGAAACAAGGGATGTCCCCTACACCAGCAGGTATACTATTGGACATTCAATCCCAAAAAGTAATGAAACAAGGAATGTCACTTACACCTGTAGATGTATAATAGTGGAGATTTTATACCTAATTCCTAGGGACTAAAAGTCCAACAGTATACCTACAGGTGTACATCCCATGTTTCCCTACTTTTTATGGCTATCATCCCAAATCAAACTAAAAATTCCTAATTTTGCTCTGTTTACTTTTTTAATAACATAACATAGTTGTGACTAATGAGCCTGCACATACAACATCAAAAGGAAGAATGATGCCAAGGATGCCATAAATTTTTTTTGCATCTGAACGAGCCAGATCCATCAATTACTGCTGAAAACTGAATGCACCCTTGGTCTCAGCTATGTTCAGTCAATTTCACAGTATTACAATTTGCAAATGAGTGAAGGACCTTTGCAATCAATCCGTCATGACAGAAAACTCGGATGATTCCTGTTATGTAGGGAAGTTATCATGATACATACTGCTAATTGACATCAGCAAAGAAAAATGACGGAAGGGGTTTGGGGATAAAGGAGGACACAGGTAAGTCTATGAAGCATGCATTGTACATACTGCAAATTCCGAAAGGCACCAGTCAGGCTGAAGCAGCATCTAGCAATAAAAAAATTTAAAATCAGGCCTGTAGTCTTAGCGGTTTTTAGTCTTAGCGGTTTTTGATTATGCTTAAGTGTCTGAAGGCACCAAGGTTGGCTGATTACAAAATTGTGCTAAATAAAAATTAAAATTTTACAGCAACTTGTTTTTGGCTGCTTTGTAGACACTGTTGGGCTTGCTTATTCCTTACCTACACTGCCAAGGTGCCATGTAGGTATTGAGAGGCTGGTTTGGGGTGACATTTTTAAGCCAGAAAAGCCCAAATATATAGTACTACCATACTGTATAATTATGATCCTCCAAGGCACACAACCACAGCAAAGCAATTCAGAGGTGGTCATGGATAAAGTTGCCAAGGGGTGATGCACTGAGAAATCCACATTGAGCTATACATGATCAATATTGTTTTTGTGGTCAATCAACAGTTAATTGACTGCTGACAGACTATTTACACACGCATAGCTATATGTGGGGAGACCCCTTTCCCTTGCTTTTCCCCTTGAGTCAGGTACGAGGTGCTGGCACGTCGAGACCTCGGTGATACCACTGCCATGTCGAATTACCTTTGACGTTTTGACGTCCATGTGGATGGACTGGAGAACTCTATCCAACACGATGCTGTTACTTCCAGTAACTGCGTGAAGCTCGCTGCTCTTCCTTCCTTTAACTCCTCCATCACAAACTCGAGTAAACATCGTGACCTTTCCTCTCTAGTCGCGTCGTTCTTGATGACAACACGGGATAGAGTCCTTGTCTTTTATCAGTGGGACTAGTGTATCGATGGGTACAACAAGTAACAGTTTTCGATAGGGTAGCGTTAGGTACAGGCCGAATGCTGCATACCGTAAATCATTATTAGCACGAACTTATTACAATTGCTTCTTACAGGCGCTTGCCACCCCCCATGCAGGGCGCTTGTACGTAAACCTCGTGGTGAGTTCAGTGGTTAGCTCGGATTACACAGCATGATGGGTAGAGTAGGTAAGTGATGATTACTTTCAACCAGATGACGTACAGTAGGGAAGGAACTGGAGTGTGGGGAAAGGACACGCCTGCAATCTCGTCTGCAATGCAACAAAGCGCCAGTCTATCGATCTGTATTGGTCACAGGCATACCAAGAAGCCCTAGATTATGATACAAAGTGGTAGCAAAGTGATACAAGCATAGATGGTGCATATAATAACTCTGGTACCCTAGCTCTAAAGCACAGGATCACGACAGCCAATTCAGTTGTATTATAGGTACAGGGGCTCAGTGAGGGGGGTAGCTAGCTATCTACTTACAGGTAGCTTGTTTGGCAATGAAACTATACAGAAATGCATTTATACTTGGAATTAAATTTTGTTCAGTCAAACATTATTATTCATTAGTTATAGACTTGTTTTGTATCATACTGTGAATTTGCAACCCCTTCATTGCATTATTTGTAGACTAGCAAGTTGATCACACAAATAATATATTTTGCACTAAAATAATTATATATGTATATGGTCAGCTGGGCCCAAGAAACAAAAAAAAATTGTGGAAGTGGCCTAAATTGGATGGGAGTCACACTGAGTCCCGCCATCATTATTAATATACCATAATGTAATCGTCAATTCGGTATTGACAGATACATGCATGCGTAATATGTTTTCTCAGCTTACCCTTTCATTTCTAATTTCTCTGCGGGAACTTATGTTCTGCCTAAATATGATTGTGTGCTGGCTGCCATAACTGTACATAATTAGGAAATATATACTCCATAATATAATGCACATTGGTGTACAAAAATTGTGTCAGAAAAGTGAGAATTTCAGGTAGTAATAGCTATTGTAGCTAGCAATGAAGCCCCTCTAACCAAACATGCCTATATCTAGAATCTGACACTGTTTACTGTACACTTTCTGTGTATTACTGCATACCCTATTGCATGGATGGACCTGTTGGTGCAAAGATATTTTTATTCATTAATCAATAATGGGATCGATTTGTCATTGGAAAAGCCTACTATATCAGCCAAGTTTTTGACCAGTTGGTATCAAATGTTATTGGCACCACAAGGTGATAAATGCCAATGAGGTGGTAGGTGACTATAAGCCTAAGTCAAACTTCTGGACATGTCTAAATAAACAATTGTGACCGGGCCTGCAAAAATAGGGCATGTGGGCACACAAAATTTGACTTTTTTTCAAATGTTCGTACATCATTACTTTTAGTTAGTTATGCTATGGTCTTGAATTTTTTATTACTTAATTGGCTGCAGATATATTCTATCCCAATCCTGAGATATGACCCGTAATGTGATGGGATGTAGTTTGTGCCCACAGCCCACATTCCCTATTTTTGCAGGCCTGGTCACAATTTATAAATGTTTTGAGCCACTTTATATTATATGCTATGACCAGAATTGAATTTGAAACAAGTTACAGAATCTGGTATAATTCTATTCCTGAATATCATTATATGGAGCTATGTGCCAGGGATATAGTTTATATGTTCAGTCTACATACAACATACAAGTTCATGTATACCCTGTACTGTAAGTATACATCCTTGTGTATACTCTTCTACAAATGTTCATGACCTTTTCCAATGCTGCGGAAATGTATTGTCAGCTATTGTTGTAGATCTATAGCACTGATGCATATACATGATGTAGTTGTCAAATCAGTCCCTTAACACCATTACTAAAAAGGTCATCCAGCTACTGATGGGTAATATACATATGTGCTATTGTATGTGTAATGTTTTGTAACTGTGTTATACTCAAAACCGATCTTTTAGCAAGTATCAAGATACCTTCCAAACAATTGTACAAGTAGCCACTGGCTACGTTTTCCACCATTCTAGATAGTTTTAAGGTTTTAACTCAATGTTGATGTCATCAAGCAAGCTCAAAAAGTGGAGGGAAGGGTAAGTGGTTGATCAAAATATTTATGAGGAAGAAGCAGAGATGACTTAGACCTACTTATGGACCATTCAGGGCTTAAAACAGGCTAAAATTATAGGAAATTTAAGGCACAGGCATATTTTCAACACCATGGCCAGTACAGCCACATACAGCCTTCCCCAGGTTGTCCAGAGCTCCATCGAGACTTGGCAAAAGTAGCCAGCAAATGTAAACCACTCAAGCCTGGGTGATTTTTACATCGACATAAGACTGCATGGTTTTCCAGAACCGGTCACGTATTACATGTACATCTCTGGGGCACTTACCATGGAGGCACAATGTAATAATGCTAACTATATGAGCCCTCTTAAATGCCTGTAATGATAACAAGTTCATGCTAAGAATGATTCATGTTATGTGGCATTGTAGGCCTGTACTGCATTCACCACTGAGGCACAATGAAAACATACCGATATTATTTTGTAGTACGTACTTTTAACTACATGTGCAAGACAGGGCAACCAAACCCACAACCTTCGATACAGAATATATAAGGCCAAAATGTTTCAGCTTTACTGTTACTGTTGGGAGCCTTATACAAGTGTATATCTCTACACGTTGCAGTGTAGGTTGTTGATTTCAGTTGCTGCAGTGCAATACAAATCTATAGTATAACACTTGAGAGTATTTATTATACAGTACCTTCTCACATTTGTATATAAACAGAGACATAAAGTATTTACAGCAGCATGTAAAATGGCACATGAGAGCTGTATAATAAGTTGTATAGGTGATTAGCTATATCTCCACCAGTTGAAAAGTGATGGTCTGTAGAACTCTTTCAACAATTCAGCATGCAAGCTAGCCATTCAACAGATCCATTAAACCTATCTGTTCTCTTCATATACATATCTGTAGGGAATTAATTGAGTATAGGAAGCAATTGTAGAAACGGCGTGAAATCACAGCTCAAAATATTGACAGAAATTAGATATACAATTTATATGACTTTAACACAAACTAACAGGATAGGTTCAAACTGATTAGTTTCTTCTCAGCAATTTCATGCATCATTTGCTGTCTAATAATTGGCATCTGTTCCTGTAATACGCACAATACAATATTAGTTCAGATCTGGCACACACATACATGAAGAGTACATTCTAAAGTACAATTATACATGCTGGCGTATATATATATATATATAGTTGTGTATAATTATCGGCTATGACGTATATACATCCTGACTCCAAAGTCAGAGGAAGTTTTACTGATACAGGCGGAAAAAAAAAAAAAAAAAAAAATATATATATATAAGTGCAATACACCTCATAGCCATGGTTCATATGATACATACCATGTTTCTAACACTACACAACATAGTAAAAATCAATATGTCCACAGACCAAAAATTTACACTTAATTTGTCATAGTTTGGCATGGTAGACATACTGGTATAGTCTTCCTCTTGAAATTCTGATTGCTCAAAATGATTGTAACAATTTGATTATGGGATTTAGTAACCCCCATATATCCCCAGGACTTGTCCGTTCACATCAACAAGCATTACCTGCTGCCACCATCATCGAAGCCATGATGTATGTCTATTATGATGAATCCAGTGGTCGGACTCTTACTAGCTGGGGTGGTTGATCTTGCAGCGCAGCAAACCTGAACCAACTTTCGCTATCAGTGTGCAATGATCATGACACAATAATGTGACATGTGACTTTCCAGGTGAGTATATATATATAATATATATATATATATATTCACCTCAGCTAGGCTTCCAAACACTTTTGAAGTCATGGTATATCATATTTAGAATGTGCCATTCATACACGATGTAATAAAAATAGTAAACGCGGCAATCTCAACAGCACCATTTTTAAAACTCTCAGTGTCTCAGGAATGGGTTGCCAAAGTTTCAGAATGTTGTGTTGAACAACAGTGTTAGGGCAAAAATGTATGTGTGAGCAATACAAGTATATCAGTAGATTCATTACAATCTTAACTCTGTAGACCAAATTTCATGCAATTTATGGCAATTTAAATATCTATTCCCTATTCAAATTGATTGAAGTTATTACAATACTGTAATGCCCACAACATGCGTGCCCTATGGGCTACTGAAGCTATCAAATTTAGCCATACGTGTAAGTAGGTAAACAAGGTGGTATACTTTAAAACTGACTTTTTTCTTCTTTTAGTACGTATATGCATTATTCATGTTACTACATAATATGTGCATTTTTGAGATGGTCTCATACACATATTATACATGTAAGAAACTGACCTGACTGAAGTTAAATTTCTCTCCAAATGCTTTATAACGAGCATACTAGATGGACACAAGTGTACTATGAAGCTCAAAGATTAAATTAAAGCCTACCACGCAAGCAAAAACTCCACAGTCTGAGCCATTGTGTTGACAGGGTATTTTCTAAACAACAGCATACATAAAGTTAGTCCAACTTCATGGTTGCAAGTGTACTCTCTATACCTTTGCTATTCGTAAAGTAAGATTTTTAGCTGAGAAATCAACACGTCTCTGGCGAGCTTCACTAACAAGGTAATCCCTGTAAAAACCATAAAACAAATACACTTTGGCATTTAATATACTGTACTATAGCACTTGAAACTATAGCAACCAAACTTACATTATAATTATACAAAAACTTAAGTACACAATGTGGTTCAATTATGACTAACCGTATGTTGTGTAAACATGGTGGTGTAACACCTGTGCTTCTAGCCATTTTCGAATCATAATAAACTATCTCCTTTTTTGTAAAATCTACTACAATAGTAGCCCAATGCACGCCAAGATGAATTGGCACAAGAAGTAGCTGTTGTGAAAAAATATCAACCTGCAAGGTTTGTGTAGTAAATCCACAGGACACTTAGATGAAACTGACTTTATTCATCCATCCTTTTACTCCTTCATAACCACTGATAGTGAGTTTAGTATACAAGAAACACCCTACTGCATAAACTGGTGAAGTTGTACAACAGGCAATCAACTTAAAGTAGAAATTAATAATCTACGGATAATAATCATTATTAGCTCAGTTGGGAGCACAAAACATGGCTGTGTACCTGGTCATTTAGCCAATTAAAATCTAATAAAGTCTGCATATCACTTCTCGTCACTGATATGTGATAAGCAGAAATAATCACCTCATCTACTGGCCCGTTTCTTACTCTTTCAACCTGTAAATGTACTACTTTCAACAAAAAGCATGTAAAACAAGACGTACACTGCTCGTTGCACAATTATTGCTAAGTTAATACTGATACATACAAGTACATACAATAAACCATACCAAAGATGGGAACAAAACATCTGTACTGATGCTGCTTGTTCCACACTGCTTAGGATGAGAACCTAACAATAGAAATTTGATTGGAGATATATAAAATTGGCTATACTCACTGTGACTTGGTTGCACTCTCTTCTGCAGAATTTTACACTTTCGTAACTCACACTTTTGTTTCCATTTCCCCTCTCCACCAAACTTTGGCTTATCCAAACACATTCTGCAGTGTCCACAGTCATGTGTTCTTGTACATGCTTGACATGTTCCACATCTGTACTTCCTTTGACCACCTTCAACTTCTGTGTAACACAATTATTATAAATAATTTGCTATACATACATACTGTGACAATGAGTTGACTTTGATGGTGAAACACTGTTAGTTTTGGTTACTTCCTTCTGTATAATATTATATAGTAAAATACACAATTTGCAATATTAGAAGTGTACCTTGGGAGAGGACATACTGGCTACTTTGTTATGCTCTGTATATGCACACAACCCACAGTATAAACCACCAATCTGTCAAAGTCATTAGCAGCTTACCTCGCTTAAGAATGGCAGTTGCCCTCATCAATTTTGCCACTACATCTGGACTAACCTGTCTTGGAAACTTTAACTTCTTTCTTATTCGTCGTGATTTAGGTCTTCCTGGTGTGATAGATACAACACCTTTCAAGTGATCCTTTTGTACAGCATCTACTACTTTCAGCTTTTTACTACTAGAGCTAGGGTTGGAAAATCTTCTCTTAATCCCACTCACACGATGGATAGTCTTTCGTGTTTGCTTAAACTCATCAGTGATAGCCTTAAACACTGGTAGAACATGAGAGTCCTGTGCAGGCATTACTGCTGCAGAAGTCAATGTGCGGGAAACCTCTGTACACTGTCGCAGCGCATCGTTCAAAGCAGAAACATATGTAGTTAAAAAAGCTAATGTTCTGCATTGTGCAAGTGCTTCTTCCAGCTTTTTTTGCAAAGAATAAATGTGTTTTGCATTGCTTTGTGTAACAGGAAGAGGATTAGTGGTCAACTGTGACTCATGTGAATCTTGGTCATTTACAAAGTCACATTCAGACACGGTTAGTGGCAAATCTAAGTCACCATCCTCTTTTGCCACCTCTGAATCAAGAAGCATGTGAGAAGACTCAGTTAGAGAAGTAGGCAGGTCATCCCATGTCCATTCAGGAAAATGAAACAGTATTGCAAATACATGCTTACAGGGGATATTAGATAAAACAAAACTCGGACAGGTACATGTTCCATCTGGTATTGATACAATCCATGTATCTTCTTGTTCTGAGGAATCATTGGAGGTTGATTTTGCTACTGTAAAATTTCCAGTTGGGTCTTTCTGTACTATGAGAGAGGCAGGTATTTTCTTTCCCCGTTCAATGTTCAATAAGCAAATGCTCTGAATGTTATGTGGCCTACCTTCCAAAAATATTGGCATATCATACCGGAGCTTCCGATTTTCACTTGACTGCTTCACAGTAGATTGTATATACCTGTTCTCTTGTTCAGGGAACACTATTTCAACTAAAACTTGTACTAGAGCAAATATGGTGTTGTCGTGTCTTAATGAAAGATATCGTTTTCTTAACACATTGTTAAAAGATTCGGTGATGTTGTTGGTGTCAACTCCACAGTGAAAAGCTTGACGATAAGCATGGGCCCATAACTGTTCAATTATTATATAAGAGTGAACAAATTGAGTAATAAAACAGTCAACTTACTGCAGCACAAGACATCCATTCTGAATCTAAATAATTTTGCAGCTTTTGGTTTGAAGTATACCATGGCTGCTCCTGTACCATCTCCCATACCTTTAAAAACTCTGACTCTATAAAGTAGACAGAATTGATAATACACATAACATGCATAGAAATGGTAGATTAAATCATTAATGCAGACTACACCGTAGTACTCATCTTTACAGATAACATAAGAGGCATACAGGAGAATTAAACTTACCAGTAATAGCATATGCAAGTTTCTTCAAGTAGGTAAAAATCATGTCTTTATCACATGATGCTACACCATTTGCAGACTTATTCACCCAGCGTTGCCAAGCCTGAGCTCTATGAAAATCACACAGTAGCCGATAGCAAGATGAAAATACATTTCCAACTGCATTAAGCTCTACGGAACTTTTGTCCATCATAAAATAAAGAGGTTTCCAGTTAGGATTCCACTGTTTCAAAATCGAAGTCCTTCAGTTACCATATCCTCAGTTTCATGCTGGGGAATAATGGTTGCCACTACTCTGCCTAATCCTAATGAGGTTTTTACAGTCAAAAAGAAACATGGAAAACCATATTTGGTAGTACGATATATGGCATCCATCATACAAACTCTGTTGCCATACTTCAACATAAGTTCCTTCTGGAATTTGGTTTGAATGACAAGTAGAAAAGTAGACTTCATATGTGATACATTTTTATCCACGCTAGTAACCATATTCTCTTGAACATCTTCAGCATCAATAATACTATGAATGGCAATGTTTATCTTCCGCATTATCACTTCATCTCCACCATCATCAATATCTACATCAATGCTGCATAAAATCACACAAAATTCAAATTATTAAATGAGTATGAGCATACAACACTGTATGGTCACATTATTGTCTTCTAACCTACTATCACTAGCTGTCACAGCTGTATTCATCCTTTCACTCATTGTTTGTGAGCCACTACTAGTGCCTTCTCTCACACTACCGGTACATTAACAATGATAATTTAGGAGGAATATGAACTGACCTGGACACATTTGTTCCATTCTTGACTAGAGAATTACCACTGCTAGACTCAGCCAATTGCAAATCCCTTGCACTACTATGTATAGCTGCTTGGTAAAATGTATATTTAATTCAGTAATAACTGACCTAGTAACAGTTGTGTTAGTACTTCCATTCTCAACTGGCATGTTACCACTTCTAGACTCAGTCAAATCCCTTACACTATATTGAAATATAAGAGTCAGGTAACATTGTGTTGATAATATCTTACCTAGATTCCCTCACTGTTTGTGAACCACTATACTAGTGTCTTTTCTCACACTACCAGTATACTTTAACATTAACAATGACAATTTAGGAGAAATGTGAACTGACCTGGACACATTTGTTCCGTTCTTGACTGGACAATTAGACTCAGCCAATTGCAAATCCCTTGCACTACTATAGCTGTTTGGTAAAATTTATATTTGATTCAGTAATACGTAACTGACCTAATAATAGTTGTGTTAGTGTTTCCATTCTCAACTGGCATGGTACCACTTTTAGACTCAATCAAATCCCTTGCACTATATTGAAATATAAGAGTTAGCTAACATTGTATTGATAATAACTTACGTAGATTCCTTAGATAAAATTTTTCTATTCTCTGCACTACTAGGAGCATTGCTATTGGAGAAAATCATGATTGAATAACCATGCAAATGAACAACCATGGCTTACTTGCTAACAAATCTTTCATTCAAGGGGTCCACATCTGACGAGACATATTTTCTTAGAAAATACTGGAACCCAGGCTGTTGTTCAGTTTCACAGATTAGGAAGGTTTCTAGTGCATCTTGATCAAACATGTTGTTCCTGATTCTGTTGACTAATTTCCTACTCATATTTCTGATGTCTTCCTGAGTAGGATGGTAACGACGGTCATGAACACTAGGAACTGAAGTGATTTTGCCTTGTCTAAGATGTTCAGGGATTAGATCATGATCTATGTAATCTTGCAGTGCAAGCATTAAACTGACTTGATTCAAGTGGCTGTGTGTGATTAAAGATTCCAGCTTGATTTGTAATTCTGGCAAAGGCTTGTGGGCTTGCAAATCAGCTAAGGATTATGGAGTATGGCCAGTGTGGGCTGATACCAAGGGAAAGGTAATTTGCAGCATTTCTAAACCAGACACGGTTCTCAGCAATCTAGCATGTATTGCTGCTTTACAATTCATCAGACGACTTCCAGGAGCATTGCGATGTTTTCCACTAAACTCAGGTGCTGTGTTTTTGTACCGTGGCTTTCCACCTCTAAAGCAAACATACATTGACCTCCACATCACCTTGTATTCTTCCAATATTCCATTTCTTGAAAGAACACCAACATTTGCCTCCTTGTTCTGATTTTTCCCTGTTGAAATCTTGAACTGGATCCCACTTTGAGAGCAATAGTTCTGTAGCCATAAACTCCAGGCATTTTCAGTGTAAGGATCAAGAAATCCAGAGGCACTATATTCAGAGTTATTGACCTTCAGGCTCTGCAGGCTATGTACACAGGATGGAAATTGCTCCTTTTGGCTACCTGGTGGATTCTGAGCAGGCAAGACATCATGACCACATACCAGTCTACAGTGTGTAACAGAGGCACCATTCCTAAAGCATTCCTGGCAAACTGATGCTTTGTCTTCTTTGTGCTGTTTCGTAAGTCGACAATGCACTGTACTTTTCTTCCATTTTAAGCACTGCATGCATCTGCCAAGCTCTACTATATCTGTTAGACAAAACATAACCATATTATTAAGAGCATGTTTAAGAGCCATAACAACATATCAAAGGGGTGGCCGACTCAGGTTCTAGTTAGTAATATCTTTCATATAATGGTAGCATCAGGCCATCAACATTAAAAACAGTTTTGCTGATGACAAAGTAGGTATAGGACTGATAACTCTTTTAAAAGTCATTATATTATGTGTACACTCGCTAGGGGGTTGGAGGCATACTTCTCAAATGAAACTATTGAAAATTTACTCACTTCTGGAGATTAAATCTGCAAACAATTTTGAGGCTGAAACCTACATAGGAGTCTTTGCAATAAGGCCACTATACATTAAAAGTAGAGTGCGAGCGGGCGGGTCTCACAAGCAAATGAATGATGGTTATAATAATGGAAAATACATGTGGTACCAAAAATACATGTGGGTGGGCGCTGTTGAGAAACACAAAATCACCAAACAGTGCATGGGATTTAGTTCTCAAGCCTTATTTGTTGGCATAATAATAGCTAGCTATGTAATGTTTGACTGAACAAAATTCCAAGTGTTTCATAATTGTAAATGCAATTCTGTGTAGTTTCATTGCCAAGCAAGCTAAGTGGATAGCTGTTTTTGCTTTTATCTGCTGTTCCAGTTAGGCACTGGAGGCAGAGACTGTACGAGGCTACCTCCACACTGAGCCCCTGTTACAGTACTGGTACCTATAATACGACTAATCTCAGTTGGCAGTGATTTTGTGGGCTTTAGCTAGGGTACACTATTATAACATGCACCACTATTATATATGCACCACTATTATATATGCACCACTTTGTATCACAATGTAGGGCTTCTCTGCTATACGTACCTGTGGATACCGAGGTGGATACAGACTGCCTTTTGGATTCCGGACGCTCCGCTCCAGTTCCTTCCCTACTGTGTTGACCCACATAATCTGGTCTATCTATGTTGGAAGTAATCAGCACTTAGCTACTCTACCCATCACGTTGTGTAATCTGAGTCTAACCACTGAACTCACCACGAGGTTTGCGTACAAGCGCCCTGCATGGGGGGGGGGGGGGGGGGTGGAAAGCGCCTGTAAGAAGCAATTGTAATAAGTTCGTGCTAATAATGATTTACGGTATGCGGCATTCGGCCTGTACCTAACGCTACCCTTTTCGATAAGCTCGTTGATATGCCAGCCATAAGGTAGGCTTGTTCCATGTTATTGCCCTCGCCAACCACGTATATTTTGAAGTCTTACCCCCCACCGACACGTCCCATTACGGGGATTTAATTGGAGAAAACTTAAACTTTAGACTATCAGTTTCGCAGGAAATGGATTGTCAACCTGTGTTGGCGTTCGTCCTTTTTACCGCTTTTGTGAGCGTTTTCGCTAGTGCAACGTACGCAAACACTTTCTGTAAGTTTCTTTGTGACTTAAATGTTTACATGGCCCGGACAGGCTATACTGTTTGTTAATGAAGAGTACTTACCAGCCTCGCTACCTTGTTGCAAGTACAGCATCACTGACCATCGGGCTGGCTGGCCAGGTCTCTTGCTGTAATGTGCCCCCCACGGGCCATTTCTGGTTACCCACCCCCCATAAATTTAGGGAGCATCCTTGTCTCCGACCTTCCCAAGGGATATTATCTTGTAGAGGTGCTACAAGCTCTACCACAGATCCAACAGGCGACATTATTAGCTAGCTATAAGGCTATATGACCAAGTTGCGCCACTGAACTGATTCGGGCTTCTAGCTGTAGCTATGCCAGTAAAACCTCTATTCATAACCAGAGTTACACCTGTAACTAGCTCAATATACCCAGGGCTGGCCTGCCTTATAAGGGTAGGCTGCTTCCTCAGTATGGCCCCAGGCTAAGGGCTCCCTGGGGGGGGGGGGGGGGGGGGGGGGTGCTCTAAAATTAGATATTACTGAAATGCATTTGTGGTTGCACATGATCATTGCACTGTGCAATAGGGTGCAGCACATTAGGAACTGTCATAAGCTTTAATTTCCACTACAATGGGCATTTAGCCCTAGTGGCAGTCATTTGCTTTCTGTTGCTTCACTGTGATGATGGATGATTACTGTAGTCACTTCGTACACATGTGAGCTGAATGCACTCACTATTTCTGAGATGCACTGAAATGATAATAATTGACCTTTGTACTAGAAGAATAATTCTGTGGTGACAGTGTTGGCTACTTTGTTTTGAGTGTAGTCATTTGAGGCAGGGATGTTAAGTTGGGGATTCAATTATTATCTAAAATAATATTAATGTTGTATGTCAAGGCAGCTGGAAGGAATGATCATGAGATCAGGCATCACCAGTTGGGCTACTCCGTGTCGCAGTGTGTGCAGGCTATGACTGCTTTAAGTTGTGGCAAGACTCTGCAAATATTGAAGATGATCATGTACAATATCATGTATATTCCTGTTATAAACATGATGATTAGGCACTTGGATTCTGCGAAGCTATAATTATATATAGTGCACTACTGCAAACCAACACTTTGTGCTATAAGCAAAAAGTAATAGGACACAAAGGAGTAAGTTTGTGATGCTTTGTAAGTACTGTAGTTTGCCAAAGGACACCTTTTTGCCGAAGCACTATTGTCTATTGTAGCAAAAAGATCAAGCCTGAGTTCAGCCATTGTCAAGGAATGCTTTTTTGCATTGGTGTGTAAGAAAGTTACAGTAGAAAACTCCAGTGAGTAGTGGGTTGCAGCAAGTGCTTTGGGTCATACTGTGGGTACTTTTGGGCTTGTCTATACTGCCAAGGCACTGAAAATATGTTATTTGGCTGGTTTCTGGCCAATGTATTTTTGTGTCAATGTGCAAACCTTCATGATCGATCCCTAGTAATTATACAGCTTTACCGTACTGTACAATATAGAGCATGGAATTCAGCAATGCAAGGTTCTGTTCTGCCCATTCCCCTCTGTCACTGCACAAACTCATCAAGGATTCTGATTAACTAATTATGTTCTCTGTATAGCGAAGTACGTATGCCATTTCATGTTTATAAGGTAATGCTTTCAAATTGTTGAGTTGATCACCTTGTACGAATATTTTAATGTATCGTTTTATTGACAAGTAGTTTGATATGTTCATATCCGGTAATGCACTAAAATTAAGGTTAGGCAACAAAGGTAGTGGAGAAAAGTTGTGGTGGTACATGGTAGTGCATGTGCTCACGAACATCATTATGTTACCTCAGACTATATTGTACAGCTATGTATATATTATGCCTATAAAGCAACATAATCCTACTGAGTGCAGAAAAAGGAATTCGAGATTCAATTGCCCAGCAGTATACTGACGTAAAGACTTTATACTACAATATTGGCCATACTGGATATAAAAACCCACCAAGAGTAGTGCCACTGCAATCAATTCAATCACTTCAGAAATTGTTAGTAAACCGACTTCTGAGAAGTATAGTGGCCGCTCTGCTTTGTTTTCAAGTATGTTCTACTGATACAGTGTTTCAAATGACGAACAGTACCAGTACAAGAAGCACCTTTGTAATCACTCCAGTCACTACGGAAATTACGGATGGTAGTGTAACCAGCTGTTACTCAAACCATTATGCATTACTGCAGTAGCTGCACAAAAAAATAAAATTGGATACAAAGGAGGACAAAGGTAAGTCCTTGATTCATGCTGTAATAAGTGAAAAGGCACGTCTCAGACAGATGTGACATTGAACAATGATGAGATCAAGCCATGAGTTATGCTTCGCTGGTGGTAGGTAGAAAATTTATTGAAATAGGAATTAAATTTCATGGAAACTTGTTGGGAAGGTTTAGGGGTCACTCTGAAGATGTTTTGGTAGTTATTCCTAACAAATACTGCAACCTTAGAAAAATAAAGGTGGGCTGTTTTGGGTGATATTGAAAGTCAAGAAGGCCCAAACTTCCACTAAAAATGTGTAAATGAGTACATGAAATGAATGTCGGTAATGCAGTTTAGCTGGGTGGATATATAATACTGTATGTACAAGGTGCCTAATCAAAAGAGATTATCCTGAGAAAAATATTGTATGCTGTACAAAATTGTGATCAATAATTATAATAATGATTATTTAAGCTAGGTACATATGTATACACTGTATAATTATGCATGTACATGCAGCAACTATAGAACTATAGATACAGAAGGACTCTATGTATGATGCATGTATGATGTAAACAGTTACAGTTCTCATAGGTATGACAGTAGCCAGTATTTATTCTATCATTACCACTAGAGAGTACTTGAATACTAAAATCCATGCCGGAATACTATGATCAGTAAAAATGACATTGTATTATAATGTCTGATATGTTTATGTTATGTGAGTCCTTCAATCAGTGTGTAGATGATTAATTTTGTAGTTATACTGTAGGTTTGCAAAGAAGGTGTCCACAATCAGGTTACTTCAGATGCAAAGTGAATAGATGCTGTATTCACCCATTCTACGTGTGTAATGGAAATGATAATTGTGGTGATGGTAGTGATGAAGAGAATTGTGGTTAGTAGCAACAGCAAACTTGATACTTTAAATGTTACAAATGGCATACATAATTGTAGTGATATAGGCAGTGGAAGAGGGCAGCTATGTCCCCAACAGAATAAGATCACAAAAATTATAACTGTGAAAAATTGATAATACACTAATAAAACATTCAAAAACCTTAATAGAACAGTCAAACACTTCACAAAAATGCATTCTGATGAGTTGTCTAGATGTTTGTAGGAATAGAAAGATATAGTTGCATCCTTTTCCGCTGTACCAACTGACCCCAACAAGCATGAAAACTTTGTGTTTTTTTTTAATTTTGTACTGCTTATTAAATGCTGCGTAAGTTTTAACTTTTCCAAAATTGAGCTACTTGTTGACTACAGATAGCCAGTTTGAGGTACTTGCAAGGATATTATTTTAATTTTATGCTGCAGGTTTGGAGGTTTACCTAAACCAATGTGGAAGGGTGGACCATTATTCATTATTACAAATGTATACGAACTTGACTGTATTATTAGAATTTTAGCTAAATGTTCTTTTAGGGTATTTTGATGTTATTGATCACTATCTTAAGAACTCAAAGGATTAAAGCCCTCTTCCCATACGTTTTCAGTTCTTCCAGCCTTTTTCTGTGCCTAGTTATGTAAGCAAGTTAGTTTATCACTTCCATGCAATTACTAAACACTTAGATGATGTCACATGTAATGACCAAATTTAGGCAGTGAGACATAGCAATGTGGACTAATGGCTAAAGAGTTAGTGTTTTAGTTAAATGCTACAAATTGCATCTATATATTGCAGGTGGCTTTGAGACATAGTAAAATCATCTACAGCTTCTGGAGGGCTACATCCCCCAGACTTTCTGCTGCCATGGATTCAACACTCTGGTCAGCTCCCTTCGCTTAAACTACTTCCTCAGCCACTGATTATAGAGTTGCTTAAAATAAGGATCCAAAAATTATGTCAGATTTTAAACTACAGACTCTGTATACAACAAAATTTTGTAGAACTTGTTGGAGGTGCAGTTACTATTAATGCCTAAACAATACTATTGTTGATGATATTTTATGTCCAAATCTTTATCACCCCTATTATACACTACTACCATGGTACCACATAGTGATTTAGTTTGTCACACGTTTGTTCCAAAGAGTGCAATTAATCCCAAACGTATGATTTGCTTCTGTAATGGTGTTGTAAACAGCCAATGAAATTAAAGAACCACTGAAACCATTTAAGTGCAACAAGAAAGTGATTATAGATAGCCAATAAAAACCGATGACAGAAGTCTAAGTGCAGCAATTTAATAGTGACTAAGAAGCCTAAAGAGGTTAATGGCCACACAGAACTGGATTCATGTGCACGAAGGGTGTCACTATGCGATCAGTAGGCAATCACGTGCAATTAGGAATATTGTAATTGCGCTCCACTTTGCTTCGTACAATTTTTCACTATTACTTGTACAATTGCTCCCTAATTACACTTAAAATGTGATTGGCATAAATATGTAAGTATATAGTATTCATAATCAAACAAATCTTTCCATAAATGGTGCAAATCTTGTGATTATTTATTATTTAATGTAGGGCCAGTGTACCTTGATTGCAGAGATGGTCATGGGTTTCATTGTGATAATGGAACTCGATGTGTCCCTTATTATTCTGTATGTAATGGTCAGAGAGACTGTATTGATGGATCTAATGAACGAGACTGTTGTAAGTTTATTTCTAAATAACTATGTGTATGTAAGGGTAAAAGCATCGCTGTGAGTGCTGTATGCAAAATGTATAATTATAGCATGCAAAACGAGAGACAAATATTATAGCATGTGGCAAAGCCAGCAATTTACCAGGTAATAGTTGCAGCTACTATCACTTTCAACAAGGCAAACAATGAAGCTATTACTGTATGTGAAAGCGACTACTATTTGTGTATAGCTACTATGGATCTGTGTTCACTTGGAGTTTATATGGATTCACACTTGCATGTTGAATCATTCTCCAATGCTATTATGTATTTGGCTTCTCTAATTAGCACTATTTCTTATTAAGACTATTATAAAGATTATTTTTTTAAATTAAAACATACGAATGGAGATTGCTGAAGTAAAGAAACAAGAGTTAAACAAGCCAGCATGTTATTAAACACACAAAGATATCTATTTGGACTCAATGGATATAGTAGAAACTAAGGAAAAAAAACAGTAGTTTTCCATAAATCAGGGGCAGATATTAAGTACTGAGAATGCTTCTGTATAAATGTTATTTGAGTCCAAATAGAGATCTCTGTGTGTTTAACGTGCTGGCTTGTTTGACTCTTGTTTCTTTACTTTTTTCTGAATCAGCAATCTCTATTCCCATGCTTAAATTTTTAAATTATTTTTACACTAGTTTGTTTACTTTTTATAAATCTGTTTATGGATAGCTCACATGATAATAAGAGGTGTTGGTGTGCAGTGCTTGATATTACACAGTACTTATGTACACCAAAGTCATTCATCATGTATATACAGTATATAGCTGTTAAGTAGTCAGTTGATATTATCAGAGTTAGCAAACACCAGTGTATTGTTTCCTTACATAGAATGTACTTTATACTATATAGCTTTGACATATCCAACTATAGGCAGTGTATAGCATGCTGTGGTTATCAATAGTATGGCTTCTGATTTATGCACACTTGTGCAGCTATGTGATCTAAGTCAAGTACCCAGTGGTACACAACAACATTGTTGCTCTGGTATGAACTAATATATACTGTGGTTAAATATAGGTAATGATATAGGGTTTCCAAATGAACGTGCTAACAAGAATAAATTGATACTAATTAATACAATTAGCACATTGGTTACCTTTGCAGAGACTAAGAATGAAAGTAAAATAACTAAATATTTATTACTGTGGAGAAATCAAAGAGATTGTAATGCACAGATATTAAACATAATTATTACAAAAACTGATTAAGGAGATTCCATAATTTAACAGTGGAGGGGAAAAGAATTATAGGAGTCTATTCTTAAAACTGATTTGCTGATTGGCATTTGTATAATACAGTACTTGGTAGTAAATTGAACATCTGCAGGTGTATCATTGTTGGCAGGTAACACATTGGTATCCATTGGTGTGGTAGAGACAAACTTTAAATTGACAACCTCTTCATACTTTTTACCCTTGACAAGTAGCTTAGAGCCTTTTATTTTGATATCTCTTCGATCAACTCCTAAACTAATCAACTTCCATCGTTCTGACAAAAGTGCTGCTTCTGTTTCTGTTTTCCTCTCCTCAGGATTCATGTCAAGTTTGATCATGATTCTATTTGGGGCTTTGGATCTGTTATACAGCACTGTCAGCATGGAAAGTCCATGCCAGTTTAACAAGTATTGGATGTGGTCTGGATCTAGTGGGATTACTATATACTTGCTTAAAAGAAAACAGTCTCTAATCGAAAGGAAATTAATATCATCATTGGTGTGTTGTAGAATCTCAGTGCATACTTCCATTTCCTTAGTGCGAGAGGCTCTTGGTGTACCGTTAGAATTTTCATTAACACCAAAGAAGACTACATTAAACTTCCGATCACTAGTGAGAGCTCTGTTAGTAGGTGAAGTTACAAAGTTCCTTGTTAGATTCTGTAAGGAAGGAGTTCCCTGCGAAGTTGATTGTTTGGCAACAGGTCATTCTTTCAATTGTTTACTGATTTGATAAGGCGTGAATTTAAGTATTAGATAAAGTTTCTTCAATAGTTTTAACTTTGCTGTCAATTATGTCTTGCTTCTTATATCATTGAAGAATTGAAAGGCAACCTCAACTTTTCGATTACAAACTTTGTAGAAAAATTTTACAATAGCGTTTATTGAGCACAGTACCTTTAACTCTTCCTCGGACAGTCCAACACACTTTCTGTGCTCCCACTGGCCACACCAGTCACATTCAATGCAGTCAGCTTCAGCATTTTTACTGCATATAATGCACAGGTAGGCGGAAGTTCTGCCCTCCTTTGTTGGTAGGGAGTCTCCATTACCTGTTACACTTGTTCCGTCAATCATTAAGTTGCTGAAGGTGAATGGAACTTGAACCCTGGTAGTTGGTCAACCGTTAGCACGACCATTTTGCCTCTCTAGTAGGCTTTCCAAAATGATATAAATTAAATACTCAGTAGAAAAATCTGAAGAAGAAAGCCTAGCTGCAACGCACAATTGAAACTGTCTATTAAGTCAGAAGATCAATGGCATAGTGAACCTACAAGATGCAAATTTGCTAGAGAATGGGTGTTATCATCATAATATGCATTTAAAAATAGATCAAGGACATGAAGAAAGACACAGAAAGGAAAGTTGTGTAGCTTAGGCCTGCGCCGATTATGCCGGAATAATTTTAGGCATAATCGGTGCAGGAGATTATGCCTAAAATTCTCGATGCATGCCAAAGCATCGAGAATAATGCCAGCATAATGGGCAAGCTTTGAACATAATGTGAGCCTAACAGGCACATTTTTTAAACAGCTAATACTACAAAAGTTACATTACACATACCTTGAAGTTCTCAAAGTGCTAAAATGTTCTAGATATCTGTAATCATGTTTACCCACTGCTTCGTGTTATGTTGTGGCTAGCTATAAGTATGTACACATCAAAATTTATTATTTAAGATTATAGCATGGTGCTAATGTAAGTGACAGCTGTTCAGTGAATTAACCTCATTGTAACTGCTTGGAAATGGATTTAGTTCAAGAACTAGATTTATCTACAGAGTCAGATAGCAGTGAATCTGAGTTACTTGACAGTGGTGACGTTCAAGACAAAGTTTCTGTTCAGCTGGCCAGCAGCTGCAGCGAGCTGCAAACAGGCCTAGCTGGTGAAGACAGCACAGGCACTACACGAAAGAAAGCTCGGTCCCTAATGGATGTATTGAAGTGCCCACAGCCTTCTACCTTGGTGAGGAAACAAGTTATTACCACAAACACTCCTCCAACTGGCAGCGTCAAGTTGAGTCAGCAGCTGTAATTGACTATGGTGAGGAGTTTCTCAAAACAACTTACAAACTGGAAGGAGACGGTCCATTAATTTTCACCTGCTATAAAATAGTAGATGCTTTACAAATTGTCATCAAAAGGATAAAAACTCGTGCACCTAGCACTGAGGTTGTAATTAATTCTGTGTCAAAAGGGTCTTACACAATTAAGAAAAGATTGAGACAGCATACTAAGAATTGCATGCAGCCTGGCATTGCATACTTCAATCAACAACTAAGCACTAGTTTGCAGATTCTGCTTCAAGCTATTAAGGCAGCATGATTGTTTTCTCCACTTAAAGTGTATACCTGACGATAATATGGTGGATATATTACAAGTGTTTCCAATTCTTATACACAACATACAATCATTAAAAAGTGAATTGCCACAATACTTAACAAAAACAGCTGATGTCAGTGAACAGTTTGATCCTCTTGAGTGGTGGAAATTGAATGCTGATGAATTGCCAAATTGGTCATCTGCTGCTCACAAGTTGCTTGTCTTGCAACCATCTTCTTCAGATTCAGAAAGAGTCTTCTCTTTGTTGAAAGCTTCATTCAGTAAACAGCAAGAAAGCAGCCTACAGGATTGGCACTTAACTACAGTTCTTACAATGATAAATTTACAGTATTTTGTAAGCTGCAAAATGTGCATTGTAAGGGAAATGTATAAAAGGTGTCTCATGTCAAGTACTTTGTTTGAGATGGTACATAAAGCTTTGAACTGCTGTATGTACACATTGGCTATATGTATGTGCTGAGCATGAAGTACAATCTGTCATTAAACAAGGTATAAGAATATGCTGCAACTTCCATGATAGTGTAACTTCAGAAAGTTAAAATTGCTAATTTGACATGTGTTGGGTGGCAATTGGAACTGGTAAATTTTGATAGATTATTTCTGTAAATCATAAATAGTATGTGACCATTGCTTGACCATGCATTGCTACATTTAAATGGCTAGCAAATGACTCACTACGACGATGTGGGTGCACTATTTATGTGCTCAACGGTTGAGATACGTATTGATCTTAAAATGGTTCAAGCTTAACACTGTTCTAATTGAGGAGCACATTGTGTGTTTTTCTACATTATGGACATTCATAAGTTAGTCAAGAGAAGAAATGAAGAAAGAAGTTGATTTAATGAAAACATGAAATAGAGAAATGATATTGATGCAAATTAAGAACACAGATGAAAATGATTATTCCAAGAATTGAAGTTACTTGATCAAAGTGTCACGAAACTAACTCCTAATTGCATTGTTTGTATTATCATGTGTTGTTACTAGTTCATTATCAAGTGTTTCTCTGGTCTCTACTACAACACTTTTAGCAGGTAAGGTTAATGGTTCCTTTACATATCACAACATGGTTGTATTTTTTACAGATACGTAGCTACAACTGCTGGTTTTTCATCTATATCTTTAAGCACATGTAAGTTATGTTCAATTTAATTAGTATTAATAAATACTATAGATAATTACGTGTATTGTTTTCAACAAACTGTGATATCAGGTGTACGTGTGCTTATGTAAGCTTTGCTCATTGTTTGCTTTGTAAGGTACCACATAATTGCATTGTTTTACAGTCAATGATTTGTGCTGAATGATGTTATTGTGTCTGCTACATATTCATCAAGTTTTGTAAATCTTAATTAGATAACATAATAATTAGCACCGTTTTCAGGTACCTGCTCTATATGGTTGTCATTCACTGGTGTCTCTTATGTACCATTCAAATAGTTCAATTCTCTTTGTCAGTGTATTTTTTACACACACAGAAGTTCATCATGAGTGTTTCTCTGGTACATACTTACTTTTACACTTATACTGTATGTATATAACCAGCAGTATGCTTACAATAAGTGCTGTACATGTTTTGACTTCATTTTCTTCAAGTGTTTCTCAGTAGTCTGTACAGATTTCTGCCCTGAAGTCTTCAATGCATTGTGTAAGTTTTGAACAATTTTTTTTCAAATTCCATGTATAGTTATTACAGATTTTTTTTAACTTTTGTTGTTTCTTTTAGTTTTCATGTGTTACACTTACACCCCTGTACTTTGCTAACTATGAGTTTGCCAACATGTAGCTATCTCACTGCCTCTGTGGTGATTGCTATGTATGTCACCTTCAGGCTAAGGTTTGTTCATTTATATTATCAATTACTGCATTGTTTACAATTGCAGTTGTGAGTTCTTCATTGGCTGTTATTATGGTTACACCTGCATAACTATATACAGGTACATATAGTTAGTGCTGTTGTACATATATCACTCTCTCAGCCATGCCACCATAATATTCACCATTAACAGTGACCAGATTTGCAAAATAGGCTTCTAAAGTAGAACTGCAACTAGGAATTTTAATGGGGGTTTACTTTAACATAGTTGGTAATCCAGATGCTAACAATACCTGCTTATTTCATCTATCCTAACTGCATGGCCTCACATTGAATGTATAAAATGAGCTGTGTTGCTCTGACTCTCAGACTCAAAAGTTATCACTTGAACGCTGACATGTATGTCAGTGGATTAATTATTAGTATAAGAATGCCAAGACACATGTGTGACTGGATCTGCGAAAAGGGGTCTTATAACCTTTACAATTACATGTACTTGGCAATCCATAACTTGACGTGTGAGTATGGTACCAGTCTGAAATTTGGTTATTTTACATTCCTAACATAGCAGATGTAATTTTAAGACAATAGGTTAAACATACAATGAGTTATGCCTTGTCAAACTTGGAAATTTGGAATGGCTATAAGCCTCTATTTTGCAGATCCAATTATATTTATAATTAATGTAGTTATCTATCCATTCACAATGCTAGGCAGCATTGTATATAGCTGTATACTCAGCACTCTTCTGCTTAATAGAAATCATCTGAAGCTGAGACCATATGGTGTATAGCAGCTGAATAAATTCGACTGTTCTATTTGACTATTTACGTGACTGTTCTATTAAAGAATATCAATGTTTACTTGGATTTTTCAGTTGACTCTACAGTGCATGGTCCCTCTCTTTTCTGCAAATGAGTGTGCTGCCACCTGCCAAATGCTGATCTAAAAATTGGCAAAGCCAGAGAGGGTTCATCAAAAATTCCAAACCACTTGAACCCCTCAAGTTACGGCCATGTAAATGATATCCAGTTGTGTATGTGCACTTGACAAACTGCAGCTTTATCTCTACATGATGTTAATTTTGTATTGTAGCTCATGTCTGACTAACATTTCAATCAAACTTCTAATTTGTATACTGACTCATTAAACAATAATGGTAAGCTATAATGCATGTTGTTTATGGAAGATCCCTATTCCAAAGCAATTAAGGGGTACTACCATGCTTCCTCAAACATTATTTTGTTGATGTATAAACAAAAGATCATGTAATAATAATGTATACACCATTCTGTGTTTGTTTTTTCAAGACTGTGGAATTCATCAGACTTAGAAGCTCTGAAATAATGTTCACATCATTTACTGAATTGTTACAGGTAAATAAATAGCTTATTTGTGACCCGATCTGTGAAAAGAGGTCTTATAGCCTTTGCAAGTTGTCAAGTTTGACTAATCATAATACTTCATGTTTTCAACCTATTATGTTCATTTTACACCAAGCCATAGTGCTATGTTAGGGATATAAGGGAACCAAATTTCAGGGTGATACCACATTCACAAGTCAAGTTACAGGTTGCCAAGTACATGTAATTGAAAAGGCTATGAGACCCCTTTTCGCAGACCGGGTCACTTTTACAGGTCTGTGTTGTTTAAACATGTGCTAAACTTTTTCTGGGGACATACTTCCAACCCCTCCAAAATGGTATCCATGACTGCTGATATTTCAAGCTCCACTATGTAACCATTTACAAAAGTTATTGCTTCTCCTACTCTTTGGCCCATTCCACCACCCAAGTAAACAAGTTTCATCTAAGTTGAACTTCACACAACTAAGTTATAAACTATACAAACATCAACTTGAGTCTTTTATTGCTCCTTACATTTTTTTTTACCCATACATGTAGCTATCACAGATTGTACGAACTTGGATGAAGTTTAAATATGTCAGTGAAAAGTAATTTATCTACCCATTGCAGATATTTTACAGAGTCTGACTGCAAAATCTACAGCCAGAAGTCAACTGCTATAAAGAGGAAACTAAATCAGTGTACACTGCAAAACATGTACTTTCTGTTGATAAAAAATGAAATGTATGAATTGATAAAAGTTGTTATAGTGGATATAAGAATAAAACTATATTATAAACTGGCTAAGTGTGTAGCTTACACCAGGGTAGTGAGACCACTCTTACAGTATGGATCAGCACTGTAGGTCAGCAGAAATTAATTCATAATTTGTTAACCACTGTTATTTGTATTTGTATTATATTTATCTCATTAAGTTTTTTCTAATATCATTTGCATTTGTCCTTCAGTTGCTATAGAATTGACACTGTAATGCATTTTCAAAATATAAACTAACATATTGCAATCACAACTACATCAGTGCGTGCAACACCAATATATATATATAAAAACAATAATAGCATTTTACTTGTTAATTAAATAACCTTATTGTTTCTAACCTAGCAATATACTTGGTGTACAACACCAATAGTAAAAAGAACTTAAATGTTTTTTACTCATAAAAATTACATTATCTTTTCTAAAGCTATTAGCATACTGTACTTTTACAATATTTCAAATTATGTGTAAAAATCCCATCAGGTATATAGACCATCTTGTACACCTTGCACATAAATAGGAGCAATTTCTTGCACTTTGATAAGGTAATTGGTCCTCAGTAGCTGAAACTCTTCATCAGATTGTCCCGACAAGAAATATTGTTGAGTGGCTTCCACATTAGGTGATCCTGCTTGTAAAGAGTTGTGTATTTTTTGAAGCTCTTTTGTGCGCAATGTGATAAGTGGTATTATTGCTAGTGCAATCTCATGATAATCACGTGTCATCATTTGAAACACCTCAGACTCCCTCACAATGACATTTAGTAGTCTGTGATCACAGTACAGGATGATCTTCTTCATCATAGTAACCGCTTCTTCTGCGACCTTTGCTATTGGATAACTGCTGTTGAATGCTTCTATTGTTTGGATTAGTCCCTGATAGTTCTTTTGTGTAAGGCATTGTTGAACATTTTGGTTTAATTTTCTACACAATCTGTGAGCATCTTTTAAAACTTTATGACATTCTCCAATCAGAGAATTAATTTCATCGTTTAAAGATGGAAAAAATATTGTAACACTTGGGGATGTCTTTAAAGCATCTTGCATTTCTTGCAGCAAAAGTATAGCATCATGCGGATCAGCTGTTGTGTACAAATTAACTTTTTTGAGGTAGAATGGAAACAAAAGATTTTCTATTTCATTTTGTTTAAACTTTAGAAAATCAATAGCACTCAATATTGATAAATCATACACACCAGTGCACTTTAGAAATTCTTGTGTTAATCCATCATCAATTGATTTAGTAGTATCTAATTCACCAGCTGGAGACAGACCATGCACTTCATCACTGTCCATGTTCTCAATGATGTACTGACTGATGACGGCGTGGACTTCCACACAATGTTGAATATTATTATGTGGAGGTAGTGTAATATCAGTAAACTGGACTAACCCATAGCCCCATAGTACATCAACAATGTCTCTTGCTTCATGTTCAGTAATATTCCATAATCTGTGTAATACTGCTGCTTGCAGAGATGTACCAATACCATTATATAATATTAATGACTTTATTTTGTCTGATAATGGTTTTGTCAATAACTCCAATGTGACTTCAATGCAAATTTTTACAGCATATTTACGGCTTCTCTCAATGTTATTATTGTCAAATGCTGTAAGACCATTGTTGCGCAGTTTAGCTTGTACATTTTGGATGGCATCATGGTGAGATGATCGACGTCTTCTCAAATTATGAGACAATTGTCCTCTTATTAAGGAGAGAAGCAGTGGCCACAGGTGGACATCTTGAGCTAGTTCTTCAAGTAAACTCACATCCTCTTGTGACAGTTGACTAATATCAATCATTTCAAATGTCAGTAAAGAGATAGCTTCACTTTGCTCCATCGGACCTACACTAACTACATGTTTGGTAGGTATGTATTGTTCAATGTCATTCATCCTGGTAGTGAGGACTATTTTACAGTTACTAAATGCCTTCACTATTGGCTCAGCATCTTCAAATTGCCACACATCATCAATAATGACAAGAAGATTGTGACAATAAAGACTTGTAAGTTGACTGATTTCTTGTTCAGCATGATTGATGTCACCTTGTTTCAAGTATTCACCAGTTAGTAAATGATATAATTGGCTCAGTTTCATACTGGGATCAGTAGCTTTTGGTCCAAGTTCTATAAATACAATACCATCTGTGAATTTGTCTTTAATCTCAGGATGATGACATAAAGCAGTAACAATACAAGTCTTGCCAAATCCACCAGGTCCAGTAATTGATAAACTTGTTCCATAACTATTAGGGTCAATGGTGGATTGACACAATAGTGAAACCATTTCATTCATTATACTTTGTCGACACACATAGTTGGATGGTAGTGGTGGAGGTATAGGACATTTTATACCTGTAGTGGAACATGATAGTTGTATGATACTTACAGCTAGCTATATTATTCTTGCTGAACTATAGTGCTCAAATCTAAACAATGTAAGGATAAAATCAAAAGATGAGGTGTATTCTCTATCACAATGACATGTGTTATCAATCCACTGAATTGGTATTGGAACAATCACTGTTCATGTAAACATTGTGGTTTTACTGGTGAAGGATGGGAATGGCTACTGTTCTGTGCAACTATAATTTAACTAAATGGAATTGTACATAAAACTTTTACTGGGTAAATGGTTGCAAGAAGTTTACTGCATTTCAGTACATGAAGGCACGACTGCAAACTGTAGCAGAATGTGCTAGCTGTAGTGTTGCATTGGGAACAGTTGTTAGGGAAGTGTTGCATTGAAAATTTAATTATTCATTAGTTTAAATAGTTTCTAAGCTACTGAAGCTTTAGAAAATGGGAAGTGCTAGTAGCCTTAGGGTAAGAGGGTGATAATTATGTTAACAAGTGTAATATTATACAGGCAGTAATAAGGGTCTTGTAATTTAATGAGTGTGTATTAAATGTAGTTTAGCAGTAGTATACAATAATGTGAGAGAGATGGTGGAAACAGTGGTGACTTGTAGAAGATGCTGGTGAAGCAGAGGGAATTTGTTGATCAGTTCTAATTACCATTGGAATGCAAACTTGAATTAAATCATAGAAACAGATACAGAGTTACAAAGCAAGAGTGTAGAATCACGGGACGAAGATAGAATAGACACCAAGGGTACAAAGTGTAGGAAAATTTTGTCCAGGGTTCAACCAAACTAGGGTCCACATGTAACACTCAAACTCTTTACCACTGAGCTACTGTTGTCAAGGCTATTCAGCTCATTTATGCATGTGTGATTCATTGTTAAATCTCTTTAATCATACAGTATGGTACTACTGTTTATGGAGGTTTGGGTTATTCTGGCCAACAATATCAGCTTCACAATACCATCCTGGTGCCTTGGCAGTTTTGGTCAGGTATAATCAATCTTAAAAGTTCCTTCTTTTTGCTGACAGCCTAAGGTGTCAATTTGTGGTAGCTTGATGGCTTCCCTAGGTTTGTAAACAGAATTGTCCATACTTTCCATAAAGACTGGATTGATTGCAGAGGCACTTCTCCTACTTCTCTTTGTTTGTAACACTGTACAACAGGCTGATTATATATATATGTAGCTGAAAGCACAGCATAATGTCCATTTCATTTTCGAGTCAGTGATTGACACGTGCTCAGTCGAAAACATTCAGCATGCCAACAGTGTAGGATAGTTTAGTAGAGTGCTACTATAGTGATTTGCACAGTATCTTACTATGTAGTATCTAACTTTTCATATTGTTGTAATGTACATGTGTAATAATTACCTTGTGATTTTGTTTAAAATCATATGTAATCATGTTCATAAATCAGTGTATGTATACTGATTGTTTGTGGTGGGGTTACTATATAGATTTTCTCCTTTTCTCCAGCTATCAAATAATACTTAATATATTACATCTGTAGGACCTACAGACCTTCTGCTCTTGTGCTGTAATAATCAATGAATAAATAATTCAAAACTAGTGTAATCCACCAGAAATTCAGCTGTGATTTGGGTTGATTGTTTTGATAATTGCACATACATACAGTAAACGTACATGTAACAACAGTAAAATCATTGTAACTCTCCAACTATTACAACAGCCATAGGGTGGATTAATCTAATAGCACACGTTGAGTGCAATTTAACTTTGTTGTAGCTTTTTGAGCATTTCATATAATGCAGTGTGCTCATCCTGAAGCCCTCAAGCCCAAACGAGTTTCAGTTGCTAGGATTAATGGATCATTCGCTGATTATTGTGCAAGAGATATGACACTAGTTTGTTAGTTATTCTAATTGTTAAGCATGTAACAAACAATTGGAGAAGTCAATCTTTGACACTTGGGATGGTTACAAGCTATACTTTCCCAAGGTACAGAATGGTGCCTATCCATTTCTGTGTGCATGTGCATTGACTGTAATAATGGAAATTAGACAAACATGGAAATTGTTTCATACGTATGTATGTGAATACTTCAAAACATATTTAGAAGTAGTATTACGTATTCTCCATTAGTATGGTAAAGATAGGATTATGTTTACAGCTTTTATTGCACCCTCGGCTTCATCTGAGGTTTTCAAAATCACAAAGAAAGATCCTTGTGGTAGGTCTCTAACTATTAGTTACCAAGTGAATAATCATATAGTCTAACTAATATAGCCTTATTTTCAGTCAATGGTATGGCAGAAAACTTGGTGGTTGGAGGGTTAAACTTTTAATCGCCTGTACCAGGGGCATACTAAGGGGGTTTCAGGAAACCCCTTTGGATTTTACACTACTTGAAACATTAAGAAATTGGAACTTCAGGTTTCCAGAATCTGGAAACTATCATGGAACAAGACATATTTTAAACTTTTATCTTAGTTAAATAATAGTTTCTAACATGATAGCAATGCCTATAGCATTATTTTGAATTATGATCTTGGTGAAAAGATTGAGATACTCTAATAAAGCAATCAGGTAATATAAATTATAAACTATTCTAATATAAGTCACTTAACTATAGTGGAAATCTTTTTTCAACATTCTTGCGTATGCACACACAATACTGAATATTGTCATGCATTCTAAAATGATATGGCTTTTGGTAAACATTCAGTATGTATGACATGTGTACATATGTAGATACTGACTTTTATTCAATCGACTGTGTTCATACTTAAGTTGCTCTTGTAGCTCTGTCATAGAGGTAACACCACCTACATATGTATAAAAAAACATTACAAAGTACTATAATAAAATTAATACTAGTATATTTAAAAATTAAGTAAGGATGCAAGTAGTAAAACAAGAGATGAATGATGATATTACAGCATAGCTCTGTGAGATAATCCCTACATTGACATGTTATAACAACAAGTACATTTTAAATTGGATTAGGGATCAAAGAAAACAAAGTAAGAGATATTTACATAAGAATGTGTGCCCTAAAATCAATTTATGTTACAGAAAGGGAGTCAGTCATTACACTTTGTTTTCAGCTATTCTTTGCCTGTTACACAGTGTTTCAAACGAAGAACAGTATGAGAAGCGTCTCTGCAATCAATCCAGTCGCTATGGAGAATATGGGTGATTAGCCAACACAGCCACAGGGAAGTCACATTGTAATAACATGAATTGACACTTTGTGTTGTCAGCAAAAAGAGCTGGAACACAAAGGAGAACAAAGGAAAGCTATGATACATGTATTGTACGTATTACAATTAGTGAAAAGACACATCTCGGGACAAAGCAATGTCGAACAGCAAAGAAATCAAGCCTGTAACCTTCTCTTTTGTTGAGTTATGCTTGGATGGAGGCATCAGTTGGATAGTTAGTTAGTTTAGTTAGTCAGTCAATGTACAATTCTGTTATTTTTTAAATTTCATGGAAAATTTTGGAAGGGTTTGGGGTTGGTCATTGGGCTTGGCTGTGCCTAACCAATACTGCCAAGCTGTCATGAAGGGAAATTAAGGCTAGTTTTAGGGTGATATGGAAAAGCCCAGTTCTTCATGATCCCTAATACAGTACTACAGTATCGTATGATTATTTATATAAATGCCAAAGTAGGGATGTTCTCCCTGAGCTATGATTGTAATACCACTATTCATCCCTTGCTTCACTAGTTTTTATTATTTGGATCCCTAAATATGCAATTTGTAAACAATACTACTATTTTTTTGTTTTTTGCTACAGCCATAATACATGTGACTATTCTGTTAAGGTGGTGTTGTATTAGAGTATCTCAAGTCAACCTTTCACCTACCTGAGGGTATGTCATTATTTCATATTTTCACTGTGCTAGCATTATAAAGCTAGACTAATGATAAGGATGTGCGGTCATCTAGATTGCATTAATAGAAGGGCTGTCTCTGTGCTCGATTGTTATCATACAGTACGACAGTACTGTATAGTAGGGACATCAGAGGTGTAGGGGAGATCCGTGATATAATAAACCCAAAAACCTGCCACGATTTTTACTCACAATGACATGACAGAATTGGTTGGGTAAAACCAAACCCAAAGGTGTCTTCAGATCGACCCAAAACATTTCCGTCAGGTTGCTACAGAATTTTTTTATAAATAGTCAACAGAATTTTTCTACTGCCTGCCTGCCTGCCTGACGCCTTCAGTCAAGTGTAGTGGAAAACTGGCTACAGCTACAGCCCTAATTCTTTCACAGAAATGTTTCCACCTCACTTAAGAAAAACCTTTGGTATTATAAATATTGATAAACATACAATGCTTGTGCTATTGTCTTACCTTTTATCCTTCTTTACCATGGCCATCAGCCAAGGTTCTACTGCTTAGTGTTAATAGACTACAGTAAAGGCTTCCAACTACCAGTGTATATTGCATCAAACTATTCGAATACACATGGTTGCCGGCTGCACCAAACTATTTGAACACATGCATACATGACTCACTGTCAGTCTGCTCACTGTTGATATAGATCAGTGCAACTCACGGCGAATTATATAGCAATGTGTAAGTCAATACATATTTAGTAACAATGTTAAACCAAGTTAGGTCATCCAGGTCCCACTTTACAGATTATTCGGGTCTGACCCCACATGCTAAATTGTCATATCATAGCCCTGGTTCTTTTGTGAGCCATGCCCACTTACATAAATTACTGTCTGTAGACATGTGCTAACTTAAATGTGTCATAGCATATTCCTGCTTCTTTCGTGAGCCATGCCCACTTACGTAAATTACTGTCTGTAGACATATGGTAGCCACACCCATTCATCAGTCTGTAGGTATGCATGAATCCATGTCCATTATTGTCTGCAGGCTTATGTAGAGCCATGCCCACTGATCAGTTGTTATTATATGAGTCATAACCTAGTGCTGTGATTAACTCTTAAAATATTGTGACTGGTTTTGTGAAAAGCAGGCTATTTAGTGGTCATGAGCTTGCAAAAAAACTTTACAAACAAGTATAAGAAAAATAGAAATTTTAAATTAGAGTAGGGACAGTGTATAGTGCTGCAATAAAAAGTATTGAAACAAGCTGGATCAGAGTAGTACATAATGTCCAAATACTGTAACACAATAAGAAGTGAATATCCCTAGTGTGCTACACTAAATGCACAGTAGGGATATTCACTTCTTATTGTTTTACAGTATTTGTGACCAGGCCTGCGAAAACAGGGCATGTGGGCACAAACTACAGCCCATCACTCTACAGGTCATATCTCAGTACTGGAAAAGTATATTTCCATTCTGTAACTTGCATCATGATGCCAATTAAATGCGTACTAAGAGCTACAAATTGCAATGCCATAGCATAATTGTACAAAATGTTATGAGTGATGAAAATGTGAAAAAGTAAGCAAAAATCATGTGCCCACATGCCCCATTATCGCAGGCCCGGTCACATTTTGACATTTTGTACTACTCCGATCCAGCTTGTTTCAGTACTTTTTATTGCAGCACTATACACTGTCCCTAATCTAATTTAAAATTTTTATTTTTCTTATACTTGTTTATTCGTTAATGGGTGTGGTCTTGATCATATTGTGAAATTACAGGTATCTATCAAGTATAAGTGCTTTAGATAACTGGGGCGTGTGGCGCTATTTATTTTGATGTGGTATGCATAGATTTCAGGGATGCTTTTCTTGATTGGTAATATTGTGTAATGGGTCTAACATAGCTGACAACGAAGCATAATAAATACTTTACTTTTCAGATGATAATTGATGTAGCTGGGGCACGTGGTGCCATTTCTTTCATGGTATGCTTTGCTGACAGCAAAAGGTGTCAATTTTGCAGTAGCGTGAGATGGCTTTCCTTTGTAATGGAAATTGTCCGTATTTTTCATAGTGGCTACTTTGATGGCAGAGGTGCTTTTAGAACAGTTCTTAATTCGTAATGCTGTGTATAACAGGTTGAACATAGCTGACAATGAAGCACAATGGATACTTCACTTTTCAGATGATAATTGATAGCTGGGGTGCACAACACCATTTCTTTCTTTTGATGTGGTATGCATGGGTTCACCAGTCACAATGATTTTAATTTACAAAAAAAAGTTAACAAACAAGTACAAAAATAATTTGGATTTAATTTTTTTCAAATAAAGTAGGGACCATAGCACATCAATAAAAAGTAATGAAACAAGTTGGAGTAGTGCACGATATTAAATAACAGTAAACAATAAGAAGTGTTATATTCCTACTGTGCATTTCCATTATGGTATCTTGAGCAAGTAGGGATATAACACTTCTTATTGTTTTACTGTGATTTAATATCATGGACTACTCCAGCTTGTTCAATACTTTTTTATTGATGTGTTATGGCCCCTACTCTAGTTGAAAATTCCAATTTTTTCTGTGTACTTGTCTGTTTTAGGGATGTGTCGATTTCATCAGAAAATCTTTTGTCATAATGGGTAGGTAAAAGCAATGAGCAAAATGCTGGTGTAATAGGTGAAGTGGACATAAAAGTTGTACAAAAGATCAAGATAATCGATTAGAACAGTCACACGCAATAAAATACAATAACTAATTGTTATGGGAAAAACAAGTGGTGATCAAGATATCCTAATAGAACAGTCCTTTTAAGGTGAAATTGTAGCTGTGCACTTAGAAGTGGTCAATTAACAAAGATTAATGCTGAACAAAATATATATAATTCTCGAGCAAAATATGGAGCATAAATGGGTGAAAAATAATGGAATTTCTGGAATGAAAAAATAGGTGGGAAAAAAGCTAAATAGACTTGTGTTTATATACATATACTGCCTTCTTAATAGGGACCTGCCGATTATGCTGGCACAATAATGAGCATAATAGGTGCCTGAAAGCATTGAGCATAATGCTAGCATAATAGGCAAAACACTTGTGCATTACCATAAATTCTTCCTTATCAAAATGCATATCACAGAAGATTGATATACTCTAATAGAACAGTCAAAGAATAATCAGACATCTGACTGTTCTATTAGAGTATATCGATCTTTTCTGTGACATGCATTTTGACAAGTAAGGATTTAGAGTCTTTTCTTCAGCAACTTACTGTTTTCCCATAAAGTGCAAATTTACTAGAAAAACATGGGAACTGAGGTATAAATATTGAACGTGATTTGAGCATAATAGGTAAATATTGAGCATTAATTTAAGCATAATAGGCAAAATTTTGAGCAGTGCAGCATAGCATAATAGGTAAAATAATGAGCATAATTGGCGGGTCTCTATTTCTTAATTTCTGCTAAGTGTATCTTATATGTAGCAAACCTTGTCTGCGTTGTGGTGCACTGATTACTGGGGTTGACCCAACTCTCACTAATGAATCATTTACTGTCTGGTGTAGTGTTGTAGGATGGTGTGATCCAGATGATGAGCTGATACCATTATTAGGTAGTGATGTACTAGTAGTAGTTGCAGTGGGTGGTGACAATCTGAGAGCTTCCAAAAATTCTGTACAGTAGATCAGACAAATTAGTAATTTTGGTGGAAAAATACACAAAATGATATTGACATTACATAGAATAAGGAAGGTAAATAAATTATTAATTACCAGTGTTGGGCAAGTTACTTTGTAAAAGTAACTAGTTACATATTACATATTACTTGCAACTGAACTATTTAGTTACAGCTACATATTACCCATAAAATAAAGTAACTAATAATATTACCGTATATGACCGTATAGAAGCCCGGGAATTTATTTCCTATAAATCATTTTTGACCTGGCGTTTAAATGAGATCGGCGTTAATTTGGACCCTGGCGTTTATTTCTTACTAGCCACTCGTTGAGATTGACAGGTGCCAGTACAAGTACTGACGAAATATGAAATCCATAACCCATCACGTACATAAAACCATTTGGACTCCTCTGCTGGGTGAAACATTGGAAGTCAGGCGGAAATATGACAATGACCACGACAAATACGTTATGGCCATCAGCAGAAGAGAAGGCATAGTTGAACAAGACAAGACATCATAACACTGGTGACGAGACATTACTGTAGACTAGTTAGCAGCTGACATGAGTTTAGAACCCCGGCATTTATTTCAGTGCATGTATTTAGCACCCCAGCGTTTAAATGAGCCCCGGCGTTTAAATGAGTCCCGGCATTTATCATGACAGTCCCCTAGCTGTACCCAGCGTATATTTGAGCCCTTCGTGTATTTGAGCCCGGCTTTAATACGGTCATATACGGTACATATTATATTACTTTGTGTCCACAGCCTTAAGCTGTCAGGTGTGAAACTACCACCTTATCACGTGACATGATTGCGTTGTTGGACAATGTGTAAATCTTGGTTATAAGTAAGAAGCTGTGAATAAGCTTCATTCAGTAGGCTTCATTACTTCGTTGTGGCTAAGTGTTACTCAGTGGATTACTAACGAGATTAGTAACTTCGTTACTTGTAGTAATAATATTATGCAATATTAGATCCATTACAGTAACTATATTACTTAGGTAAGGCGTTACATTTGTAAGTAAAGTAACTTGAGTTATATTACCTGTTTTTATAGTGTATTTCATTATATTACTTAGTTACCACAAAAGTAATAATATTATGTAATGCGTTACATAAGTAACGCGTTACTCCCAACACTGTTAATTACTATAAAACTAGTAAGATTCACTGTGTAATAATTCTGAACCATTCTTATAAAAAAGCGTGTTTGTGCATAATTTTGCAGATGTTTCCTTATATAATACATTTGTGACACCTTTTAATTTGTAAAAATCTTTACAAGGAAAATGTATTGTTTTCTTTTTAGGCTATAACTTTGTGTATAAAATTGTTGTGTTTGTATAATGTACAGTAATATTGGTCAAATTAAACACTTTTTAATTAAGAGATACAATCCTAGGAAAAGTTTTTAGCAATTGCACAACAGCCTGGTGTACATCATATAGAAACTAAGTTATATGCTTTCAGAAACCTAATTTCACGTCCAGACTACAACATCATTTTAATTGGAGGTTTTCTTAAGATGTTTCATTTTAACTGAGTTATCTCTGTGCTACAGTATATACGTGCCTACATTGATGTTTGCATTTATGTTCTTTGTGTCCATTTTAACTTTGGCTTTATTCAAATTCCTTTTCTTGCTACTTTGCTAGCTATTAATAATCATTGAACTGCCAAAGTTTCAGCCAATTTTATATTAAGCTCCGGAGTTTTAATGTGTACAAAGAAGAAGGCTATTCTAACAAGAGATTACAATGGAGAACTATATTTCTATCGCATTGTAAATATTTAAGCACCCATAACTCACATGCCTTTTACTGTGCAATGATTTTCCTACCCTTTATGGACAGGCAGATCCAATGGTGCATAGGTTTTACCGAGCTTGAGCTTTGCTTCACTGCATACCAGAATAATTAATATGTGTATGCAATTCTATTGTGTGGTTCATCTTACTTCAATATGTTTTTACAGCAAAATAAAATTTTGTAATAATGGATTAGCCAGTTACATTTGATCTCTACTTTGTTTATCCCCGTATAATTAGCAATAAATCAGCATGGCTATATAAATTAGATATTAAATTAGCATTCCAGGTGATGATCTTCAAACACTTTTCTTGTAATGGTATCTACTAGCTAGTGATTTTTCTTATACTTTTATAATATAGCTACGTACTGTACAATAAGTAGCCATCTGTATTGTCATATACTGCACACAGATCATACGTAAGTACGTAGGTAGAACATACCAATTCTTAAAGTTGCAATTTCTTGTTTTGATCTGTCAGAATCACTCAACTTTTCCATGACATCACAAAATTTTAAGACATCAGAATCCTGCTCTACAATTCTACAAACTATTGGAGCAATGATAGCTTCATTTATCATTTCAGTTGACTGCAATTCTCTCAAAGTCTGCAGATAATTATCAGGTTGTCCAGGTATTAATTGTTTGAGTTTATTTATTGTTTTCACATAGTCATGTGGTAGGCAGCGATACAATTTTGTGTAATTCTTCCTTAACACTAGCAAAACTTCAGCATAAAAATAAAAGTACTTCATATTATGAAGGCACAGTACATGATAATGTGTCGTGTGGCTAAGGAAAGCTGGTAAGGGTGTGCAGCATGAAAAACAAGTTTATATTACCAAGATAATGAGGTTTTCGTGCATTCATACGTAGTTCAGTCACAACACAACACAAATATTATCATTTTTGTACAAAACTTTTTTGCTGAGACAAGATACCTTTTTACTTCAAATTCGAGCTAACATCTTCAAGCTATAACTTCTTTGTATTTTCTTCCAATTCGTACATATATATAACTATTTTCTTTAATTTCCTTTTTACACATTTCAGAAAAACTGTCATAACTCATGTATGCTTTACTTTATTTCAAATTTGGAAATGCAAAATGGAATAATAATCAATGTAAAGCTTGTGTAACTCACAGGAAATTAAAAAGGAAATTAAATGATATTACAAAGGAAATTTAAAAATTAATGTTAGATATTTTGTCACTCCCACAGAGTAAACCCTCTTATAGAAATAAGTTGAAAATCGGCCTACAGATAAGTTGACTGCCATAGTGCAAACCTTTTGTGATTTTAAAGCGCTGAAAGTTTTAATTAAGGATACATAAAAGCAAACACCAAACATGTGAAGCAAGTGCTATTAAGTTACTCTAATAGAAAAGAACAGGCAATAGGGATACACAATTATGTCATTTTGTATTCCTAATAATGACAGTCTGATGATATATAAAGAATTACTGTAGTTTAAACCAGTGCACAATTATACACCACGTACAAACTTGTGCATAATAAAAATACACACATACGTAGGCTTACCTCTCGAACTTGGGGAGAGTTGAAGATTTGAAAATAGCAGCTGATAAAATGGACTGCTTGTAGCTAAAAGTTCATTAGAAAAGGTAGAAAACATATGTACACATGCTACAATTAATTATTGGTGAAAGTGTTAAAAATCATTATGGCTATAAAGTAGTTGCTAAACTCAAGAAGCAAATATTGAGTCATTAATAACCTTTTAAATTCCATATTTAACAAAACTACCTCAACTTTATCCGCCATAAGCCAATATTAATTTTAGGTTTTTGCACATGCTGCTGAATAAACTTTTATAACTCAATAATTATATGTCAAGTTAGAAAGATTTCACTACCATTGCATTACTCACCACAAAATTATATTCCTTATAATATTAAGCATCATCAAATTTGGCAACAGTATCATAGAATATGTAGAGAAACAAGATGTTATACAAGTGCCTGCTATCATTTTACAGGGTCTCAAATTTTGTCCTACGTATATCTTCATCCTCAATGGTGCTATAACACCATTTTGATCCTCACGTGTTGCTGAGTCCATTGGTATAAAATAGATTACATGATTACTCAGTGGCAGAGTATGACATCAAAAATAGCAGCAGAAGTTTGGTGAAAAGGATGGCCAAAGTTTATCGTTTCATATCAAGAAACTTAGTTTTGCGTAAAACTGTTTACATAGTATTGTAGTGCATTAAACAAGTGTAAAATAATAACTCATTGCAGAACAGCAGAGGAGTAGCACTCGGCTTATATTACTTTATATACTCTTCATAGTATACAAAAGTAATTTGGTTTTAAATTCCCAAAGCCTAAAATTTAATATTAATTTTGTTGCTGGAAGTCGAAGACCATGACCAAGCACTATGTGATATTTGTGAATATGTGCATACTTTTAGAATATCCATATGTCACTTCACATCACCATCACAAACAGCATTATTTAGTAAGCACAAACTGACAAAGAATGTCAACTTGAATTAAAATTTGTTTTACTGATGTAATCATACTGTCACATCTAAAGTTTTTTTTTTGTTTTTTTTTGCAATACTGGATTACTGAATTTCATGATGTAAACATTCAATATTAAACAAAAGAAATTGACTGAATACAATGACACCCCAATTTAAAAAATAATAAATCTCTACATTTGTAGTGGATAGCATTAACTGGGTTCCTGGTCTTTAGAAGTAGCAGGTTATTACTGTAGAAGTAGTACCTTGTTTCATATTGTAATATTAAATGCTTACATCATAAATTTTATTGTATTTCTATGCATTTTGACATCAAGTAATACAGGTATGTATCCACAACTGTGTGGCCGACTGAGGGTGTGCACCTGGTTAATAGCCTAAGGATTATTTTTTCAAACTTGTGTGTATGTATGCATATGTGTACGCACAGTATGTATGTCAACCTTGTGTGTCAAAGAAGCTTTATATTTAAAGTATCAGTGTGAGATTGCACTAAACATACAGGTAGGTAAACTTTACTCTGAAGCATATACCTCTGCCAGTATGTAGGATTCTGAATGTGGTGTAAACAGTTTTCCCAGTAGGGTTAGGATGTACAGTTTTTGGGATGATCAAACAATAAGCCTTGTACGTAGGTTGTCAGAATTTGCATATACAAAACTTCAAGCCAAAAGAGGGCCATCCTGTATGTTAACAAAAAAGGAGGAGCAGACTCTAAGCTTTGTCAAGAGAATTTTTGTAAAGAAACACCATAGACAAGCTATAAAACAGTAAAGAAGAGACGCTTCGAGCTTTATTTGTGGTTTAGGTTGAGTTATGCTTCCTTAGCAAAGAAAAAGCAGTAAGTACTGGTTAAATAAATTTTACCTTGTGGTCTTTACCTATCAAGAAGTACACATAGGCCTGAGCCTATTATGCTTTTGAAATTGCCTATATAATGTTTTTGAGCAATGCTCTAAAATTTTCCCTATTATGTTCCAGTTGTGTTCCATTATGCTCCAAATATTTTCATACAAAATTGTGCTTTGACTGCTCTATTAGAGTATCTAATGCATCTGTGAACGTTCTATTAGGATATTTCAACATGCAGTGACTGTTTTATTAGAGTATATCGATCTTTAATCTTTTCTTCACAACGCAGCTGTAAATGTGATTTTTGCCGTGTTTGCACACTATCCCATTCTGCATAAAATAGGCAGAGTTTCAGTTTCTCTGATAACCAATGCACAAAATTGTGCCTATTATGCTGGCATTATGCTCAATGCTTTTGGCCACCTATTATGCCCCAAATTATGCTGGCATAATTGGTGCAGGCCTAAGTATACACAAATGAAAGGTGCATTACTTACTGGATGAATGTGGATCATGCTGTTCATCACCTGATGATGAGTTGATGTTGACTCCAGAAGTTGTACTGCCAGTAGGCCAAACATTTCTTTGAACACCTAACAAAGAAAGCAGCAAAACATGAAGTATCATAAACAACGATAGTATCATACAGTACAATAGTACTGTATTACTGTATAGTAGGAACAATGAAGGTGTGCGTATGATAAAATCTCATCCAAAAAACTGCTTGATTTTCCCTCATTATGACATGACAATATTGGCTGGGTAAAATCCAGCTTAAAAACATCTTGGGATTAACTCAAAATATTTTAGTCAGGTTGCTACAGAATTATAAAAAAAAAATCACTCAACGGAATTTTGCCAGTCAAGTATAGCAGAAAAGTGGCTACAGCTATGGCCCTATTTCTTTCACAGAAATGCTTCGAATTCACTTAAAAAGAAACCTTTAGCATATTGATAGCCATACAATGCTTGCGCTATTGTCTTACATACTTTTATCCTTCCATTATACTATATCAGCCATATCACAGTATGGCTTTGATCTCCAAGTATGCATGTTTCACAGTGTTATTGCACCAACATATTAGAATACATGTGCGGGTAGTTCAGTGAGCTATTCTCCATTGTAGACAAGATGTCATCTGCCACCAGGAAATGGACTGCTTGTAGACCAGTACATACAAGTATAATTTTTTATGTATGAAAGTAGACTGTATGAAAGTAGACTATTGTTGTAAGTGAGCTAGTAAGTGAATTAGTCTGGTAGCTACACCAGACCTTGCTGCTGTCAGTGTATATCAGTAGTAGGTGCAGCTGGACAACCCTTGTGTTTTTATGATTGCTGCAGATCATGACCTCACTGATGAATATGATTAAAACTAAACATGTGTGAGGGTAGCTAGTTTTTTTAATAGTGGCCATAAATTGACAAAAAAAGTTCACAAACAAGTATAAGAACAGAATTGTGAATTTTAAACTAGAATAGGGACACTGCAATAAAAGGCACTGAAACAAGCTGGATCAGAGTAGTATGTAATGTCCAGATACTGTAAAACAATAAGAAGTGAATATCTCTACTGTATATTTTATTGTAGAATTTCTATAGCACAGTAGGGATATTCACTTCTTATTGTTTTACAGTGTCTAGACATTACGTATTACTCTGATCCAGCTTGTTTCAGTCCTTTTTATTGCAGTGATCCTACATTATCCCCACTTTAGTTTAAAATTCCTATATACTTGTATTTATAACTACATAGATGTCTGTATTTGTGTGCATGCGGGTGATTGGATTTTAGAAAATCATTCATATTGTCACTTACAATAATTAACAATAAGTTTATTAATTTTGTTTCTTTCCTTTCTTTCCAAAGATTCTTTATTTTAAATTGCTTGATCATTTGCTCAAAATTGTTTGCTATACTAATTATTTCTTTACTATTGCACAGCTGTAATTTAACTGAACTATTTAGTGTATCCTAATCTTCTGTTGTCTTCTGCAGTGTGGATGTTCCGTTATAGTATCTACATAGTGATCTTTAAAAGATTTTTGGTATTAAATTCATCACTTTTACAACTAACTTTGTCCAATTTGCAATAAAATTTGTCATTTTTTCAGAGGAATTAATTTTGTTGCTTTTGAAAAGTAGGAACTATTGCATTAGAATTCATCACATTAGTAGGAAATTTTGTCATAGCTAATTTTTTCTACTACAAGTGTAGATAGAAGAAAATTTCTTTCAGTAAGTTATTGCTGGCATACATCCATGACTAGTGATGCACCGATACCGATACTAGTATTGATATCGGCCCTATTTAGGCAATATTGGACTTGTATCAGTAAAGCTATAAATGCCCAATACCAACCGATACTGAAAATGACATCATTTAATTATATTTCTAGATGGCAGCATTAATCATGCATCGAACAGAGTTGAGCAAGAGCTGATCTAAGCCATGAATTCTTTGAAAGAAGTCACTTAGGGGTGGTCCACAATTTTCTGCTTCTTTGCAAGCGTACAAAGAGTACTCTTTTTTCTAATTCCCTCCCTCCCCCAGCCCAAAGCGTACTGTATAAATGTTGACACATGGATGTATTGTATAAGAGAACAAACACATGGATATCTTTTAATATTGCAAAATTCATGTATGGTATTTGCTTTGTCTTTTAGGCATCTTATTGTTTTGATGCTTTTAGAGTTGATATTCTGAAAGAAACATTCCTACACACAGCAGGCATTAGTACCCGATGCACATTTGCAAATGTGTACATATACATCATAGAAACAGTTCTTGGCTATCTTCAACATGTTCATACAAAACCATCCCAACACTGGCAGTAGCAACAGTAGTACTAGTTTGTTGGGTATTCACCATAGTCTGAGGTGGACTGGAGTCAGGAGATGTCTGCAGAGACAAGTTTTTAGGCAACCCACAACTACCACAACTATGTAGTGTAACCAAATTAGTACCTACATACTGTAATCCAGCCTCCAATACCCAACAGTATTCCTAAACCCACAATAACACCTTCTGCAGGTAGAAAACAAAAGCAACAAGCAGTGTAGCTACGAGCTATTCAGTTGTAACCATTTATCAGTGTTAATTGCTAGGCTAAGACTAAAGAAAAAGGAAAGTAAGTAGTATATAAAGCCTGTAGTATGATTGTGTTATCATGCTGATAACCGTCTTACCTGTAAATTCAATGAGCTTTATCTTTATATAAAGCTTGTTTTCATTGGTAGCTAACCCTAGCTACACTTGGCTTGGGCCCATGCATTAACATCATCAGCTCGCTTTAGTCCACTGTTGGGCACTGAATAAGTAGCAGTAGAGATTTACTACTAGAGCCTTATAACTACATTCGGATTTCTCGCCAATTCACGTGATTGACATTTTTAAAAAGTGTACATGCGATTTTACCCCCTCCCCCTAGCGTACGGTTTGTACACTCGTGAAAAAGCAGAAAATTGTGGACCAGCCCTTACTACTATTATTAGTACAGTGGAAATGGGATAAACCATGAAATAAAATCCATTGAAGCCGTACACTATAGAGCGGTAACACCTTATGTCAAAGTTTTAAATAATCACTTCCGCAGGGCAGAAATGTTCACATGCTATTAGTTTACTTTGTCTTAAGTTTGTTGAAACCGCCTTTCTAAACGTGACCACATCAAGGAAGAGAGTAGTACAACAGATATTTAAGTAGTGCAGGTTAGTTTGATCCATGTTGAGCAAAATTAATTATGGCCGATAAATGGCAAAAAATACATGGGCACAAGAATTTTGACACTTTTAAAGGTATGATAGAAAAGTCCCACAATGTTTATATTAACAAATTGATGTGTAATAGTTTATTTTTGTTAATCTTTTCTCACTGAAGTGTTGTTTAATGACAATCGCTTTCTCAAGTTTAGTACAAAACAGCTGTTTTATCCTTTTAACAACCAACCCAAATAACATTTGTCATTGTCTTTCCTTACTGCTGTTCTATCTCCAGTGTAAGTTTCATGTGGACAGAAGCCAAGTTGCAGTCTCTTTGAAGGAGCCCCACCATTGAATTTTCCCCATTTCTTGCCCTACAGAAGTTGCAGTTATGCATTTTAATGTAATTTTGTGACATAAAAGTTATCCCTCTATTGTTATCCTCGTGAATGATGGCCACAAAATCAGCAAATTGCAGTTGATGAGATTAGCAACTGTGTTTAGTAAGCAGGTTTATTAGCTACTATTGGAATTACAGTAGCTACTAGCTGTTTCTTGTGAGGTATGCCTGTGTGGCAAAGTATTGGTATTGGATTGGTTTCGGCCATTTCTGCCTCAACTGCTTCGGTATCAGATCAGTAGTGAAAAAGTGATATCAGTGCATCACTATCCATGATAGTATGAAACTGTTACATAGTTAAGAAATTACCAGTGATGAACAACACTGGTGGGAATCCTTATCAAGCATACTGTATGTCAAATTAAACACTAAAAACACTGTACAGCAGTAATTGCTTGTTAGTCAACAATAATTTCAGCTGCTTTGTGTGGTGTTCTTGTTTACCCAGGTGCTCACTGATTAGTTGTGATGAAATTTCCAGACAAATTCTAATGCAATAGTGCCTAATTCTGTTGCAAGCACAGAGAATTCATTTGCCAAGGTGACGAATTCTAATGCAAAGGTAACAAATTCTTCTGCAAAAGCAACAAGATTCTATTGCAAATGGGATGAAGTTAACTGCAAAGGTACCAAATTCAACAGCAAAAACTTGTAAATTGTACATTGTGTACCAAGGAAAGCCACATAGAGCTGGGTAATCCATCATTATAATTAGGATCTCTTATAGTCTTTTTACTACTGTTTTACTGCATTGAGCAGCCCATCCACCGCTCACCATCCACTAACTCTACAGTATGTCTACTGCAACTAATAATACTACCTGCACAAAAATAGGGAGGATTTGTGAATCAGAATTTTATACCATCTGGGCCAGAAGCTTTGTTAACCACACAGTGACACACAGTGATACACCCACACAGTGGTAGCTAACTAACAGATGAAAAGTTTTAAAATTCACAACATACAGAATATATTAAGCAGATGAATGTGTTTTTAATTTCAGAGCCACAGGCACTGTGAAGCTACAGTGCAATAGCTTAAAATCACTATACCTACTCAGAGTTTTGTAACAGGAAGTCATCCAAGTACATATCAATACATCCCAGTCCACCAGTCCCTCTATCATTGCACAAGTGCAAAAAAAAATGGAATTTTCAACTACAGTAGGGACCATAGCACATCGTTAAAAAGTACTGAAACAAGCTGGAGTACTGCACAATATTAAATCACAATAAAACAATAAGAAGTGTTATATCCCTACTGCGCTCATTAAGACACCAATAAAAATGCACAATAGGAATATAACACTTCTTATTGCTTTACTATGATTTAATATCGTGCACTACTCCAGCTTGTTTCATTACTTTTTTATTGATGTGCTATGGTCCCTATTCTAGTTGAAAATTCCAATTTTTTTGTGCACTTGTTTATTAACTTTATTTGTAAATACAGTAATATTATGATTGGTGAGCCCATGCATACCGCATCTGAAAGCCCCAGCTATATCATTTATCATCTGAAAAGTGAAGCATCCATTATGCTTCATTATCAGCTGTGTTCAACCCATTACACAGCATTACGAATCAAGAACTGTTTGAAAAGCACCTCTGCAATCCACACAGTCGCATTCCGAATAAAAAAAATAGCGCTGTGCATCCCAATTATATCAACTATCATCTGAAAAGTGCACCATCCATTATGCTTTGTTGTCAGCTATGTTCAACCCATTACACAGCATCTCAAATCGAGAACTGTTCAAAAAGCACCTCTACAATCCACACATACTGAAAGAAAGAAATGGTGCCCCAGTTATATCAATTATCGTCTGAAAAGTGAAGTATCCATTACGCTTCGTTGTCAGCTATGTTCAACCTGTTACACAGCAGTACAAATCAAACAACTGTTCAAAAAGCACCTCTGAAAACAAAATAGCCACTATGAAAAGTACAGACAATTTTCATTACGAAGGGAAGCCAACACGTGCTACCACCAAATCGACACTTTTCGCTGTCAGCAAAGATGAATGGGACACAAAGGAGGACACTGGTAAGTCCATGAATAATGCATTGTACATACTGTGGTATGCCAAAAAGACACCTCTCAGGACAAAACCACGTCAAACAGTGAAAAAATCAAGCCCATAGCCTTAGCCATTATCGAGTTACGCTTGTCTGAAGACATCAGTCAGTTACTCAATCAGTAGAAAATTCCATTAAATATATAATTTTTGATTTCCATAGCATTTCAGGTTGATCTGAAAGCTTGTTTGGGCTTAGTTTTACCTAACCAATACTGCCATCAGGGAAAATTGAAGCTGGGTTTTGGGTGATATTATTTTGTGGGCCATGCCTACTCTTTTGTGGTCCCTACTATACAGTACTATCATACTGTATGATATGTAGGATGTATGCGTTAATATCTAATAAACATGACAGCTGCATACCAGATCTTATCTCATCAACTATAGTGTTTAATTGTTGTGATGTAGTAATAGTTTCCAGTTGATCACACAGATCAAATAATTCTTCTCTACTGCTCATCCTCTCAATCAAACAATCCAATATTATCTTATTAGCAGTAGTGGAGTTACTACTACTCAATATCATACAAATCTGATCATCACTGATATAATTCTGTAACTTTCCAACACTCTGTTCATAGTTGTCAGGCATCAGTTGTAGAATAGTGTGATAATGTGTCTTGAGTTGAGTGAATCCTGGTGAGTATATGCATATATAATATGCCTGTAGGAATTGAGTTACTTCGCAAACAAACCTTCATCAACAATGACATTCTGCGGTACAGAGCTGGGTATTGCTTCTGACTCGGCATTTGAAGATGAATAACCTATGACAAAACATTTACAAATATGGTATTATTAAAATAATAATCATCATATATTAATCATAGCAATGTGTGAGTTTCCCACATTGTCATGTTTCATAATTTTCTCCATAGCAAATACTTATCTCTTAAAAATCAAGAAAACTTTTACAGAAAAACGAATTTTAAACAAATAAATAAATTAAGAAACACATCAAACCAGCATGTGCCTGTTTGAGGTCTGATGAGTGTTTGCATGCCTTCTGTGCCTTGTATTGTAAGTCTTCTTAGTTGTCATCATCTTCATGCAAGGTAACCATACAAAGATATTAATTTTCTGTATCCATCGTTTCTTTTGTATATTTAGATGCTCCAACCATCATAAGAGGCATACTCAAAATCAAAATCAGCGGGTCTGCAGATCAAGACACACGGTACTGTGTTGTACAACCAAAAAGACTAGTGCACCACAACCATGGGTATAATAACTAGGCATGCACTGCATGGTCTACCAATTGTGTATTGAATTGGTACCAATCTAGACTGTTTGAAAATTGATTGGAACCAATAATTATAGTATTGAGCTATATAGCCGATTCAGTAAGGATTTTTCTAATGGCCATTATATGTCTTCTGCACACTAGACTTATTCTCATCTCCATTTGATGCTTAATAATCAATCATAACTCATCACTGAAAAAAGTCAATTGATTTGAACTATGATTCAGTGTGTGCTGAAGCAATTAATTATGCATAATTTTATGTGGCAAGCATATTTCAATACGTTTTTATAGTAAATAGAATTTTGCAAAAGTAATGGGATTTTGCTCAGCCAATCACAAATAGTTATACTAACATGATAGATTTGTAGGCCATAAAACTGTATCAAATATTAAACAAAATTGCATCTAGAACAAAATTCCAAGAAAGAGTGAGATTTTAAAATGGGCTAATGCTAAAAATATGAAGCTTTAATGGTAACAGTTATTGACAAGAAACAGCTGCACTTATGTACCCATTGTTCACTGTCACAAATGGCATATGTATACTGTACGTATCACATCAGCATTTTTAAGGCAGCATGCACCCCTATAGGATAAACAAGTTGCTTTAGTTTAGATGCATAAGTGAATGGATTTAGAAAAATCAACCATACATGGGTGCAAAAGCCCAAACTGATATAACACCACTCCAGCATAAAGTTACAACACTATCAGGCTAAACATTTTCACATCAACTTACGTTCGACTTGTCGGGTCTATTTTTGGTAAACAGTTTTTTGTAGCCTTTATGTATAATCATGCCAGACATCTGTACAGGCCTGTGAAACTAGTAGAGGGTTCAAACACCCTGAATGGATGAGCAGGTAGCTGAATGTGTGATCTGTCCTGTGAGTCTTCAGCCTATTTTTGCTGCCTCTGACAAGCTGATTTGTGGTCTGGATACCATCCTTGTGGTACAGCAACACCAGTGAAAAAGAACCTATCTAAAATGGTGGGAAACTCTATAAGGATTACTGTGGCCACTAAAAGTCATGATTCACTGATGAAAAACCCACATGTGCATGTAACTGCCAGGGTTGGTGAGTTACAATGCTTCAAAATACTAAAAGTTTTTTCCATGCACCCATATGGATGATTTTCCAAAATCAATCACATAAAAATTGTAGAGGCACAAATTTGCTATGCATGTGTCTTGAAGGTGGCATGTGCAACTCTCAATGTTTACATACATAAGTACTTGTGTCAGACAATACTAAAAATGTGGAAAGCACTCTTACTTGTTTTTAATTCATTGACAATCGCAACTAATACTCCTGGGTCAGTTAGCAGCGTAGTAATCTTTTCCAATTGATTACAGAATTCTACAATGTCAGCTGTACATTTCACTTTCTCCATTAGACAATTCAGTATAGTTTTATTAGCAATAGTGTAGTTGGGACTAGTGAGCACATCACAAATCTGATCATCATTTAAATGATCCTGTACAACTTGTAGTGTCTTCTCATAGTCACTAGGTAGTGATTGAACTATATCATCATACTTTGATCTCAACAGATGAAAAGCTGAAATTGGAAAATTCATTGAATGTAAAGATTTATTGTTAATACAAATATTATGTACAAAATCAAAAAATATTCATTTCATTATGCAAGCAAATACAAATTAAGTAAAATACATTTACCTTGTGAGTCATCACCAGTTGTACCACCAGTAGATGATGGAGATGATATAGACTCAGTAACACTGAATGTCACATCAGTTGATACTGGAGTAGAATCAGTGTGAAACTGATGACCATCACTAGTTACTATACTACTAGTAGTTGTTGTGTCTGTACTTGTTGCAGCTGTGTAAATAGAAGATGTAAAATCCATGACTACACATGTAAAAGACCAGTCAGACATACGTATGTACTTACAGTATGTATAGCTTTAATTTGATACTAGTACAGTATGTATGTACAAAATAGTGTACATTCATACAGGCAGCATAGATAATACAAAATTATGCATTTGCATGTAAGAAACTACTACCTTGTGATGTATAGGTATCACCAATTTCACTACTACCAGTAGATGATGGATATGATATAAACTCAGTTGTACTGAATGTCACATCAGTTGATACTGGAGTAGAATTAGTGTGTAAATGATGACCATCACTAGTTACCATACTACTAGTAGTTACTGTGTCTGTAGCTGTGGTAGCTGTGGATGAAATGTTAATACGAGAATAAAATATGACTAGCTAGTACCACACTTGATCACAATGATGGTAGAACTGTGTTTTTAAAAATGCAAGTGTAAAATAATTGCCATTTGTGACCAATTAACAAAAACCAGAAGTTTTAGCACATTCCTCAATATTTCATCTCATTGCTGCTCTGTAAGTTTATAGTAGCAAAGTAGTCAAAGTTTCATTCTTTTATGGTGAATAGTCATGTAGTTATAATTCTAATTACACATTGTGAACAACAAGCAATTTGATTTGTACAGTAGCAATACAACAAATAAATCACAGGCACTTAATTAATTGATCTTACAGTGTAACTCATGACTGACATATACTAAAGTAGTTTAAAACTTCTTATTTGTTACTGGACACCAAAGGAATTTGGAGAGACAATGTCATGTCAGAAAGTTGATTTAAACTATTTTGTCTCTGTATATGGTAAAAGGAAATATTATACTAGTATAAATAAAGCCGTATAACAAAAAGAATTCAAAAATGCATCATTGTATTATGCCAGATATATATCTGGTCACAAATAACCAAAACCAAGAGTGGATATAGGAGCTGGCAAGGGGAGGGGCATGTCAAGATTTAAGCATCAGCAAGAAAGTTCCTTAAAGCATGCACACCTAATTTTACGAGATATACAAAAGTTACTATTGCATCTGCATGGTTGAGAAGAGTTACATACACACAGTGGTGTAGCCAAGGGGGGGCAAGGGGAGGCATTTGCCCCCCCATCACTAAGTGATTTATTTTAAAACCTCCGTCACAAGCTTTCCAGTAACTGACACGCATTCCAAATAACTGTTTGTGCACTACTACGCGAGTGCACACAACATTCAACTCGTTTGTGAATGGTGATAATAATACGATGATTTCTTGCGCGTTACAAGCAATTAATAAAACGATGCGCTAAAAATAAGGTATGCCAGAATCCCCAGGGGTTCCCCTGTGTAGACACTATGCCTTCACCACCAACGAAAATATTAGACACAATTCTATATTTAGCCTACACTACTCACATGATAGTGCATTTTTTGAATCTAAAAACAGATGACCTGCTCAAAGTGACTTCGCAAGAGTCGCAACTCAGAAGTGACAAGTGATATGCAATGATGCTACAAATCTACGAGGTGATAAAGTGTTAAATGGACCAACTTTATTTTCCCGAGTTAATCACACTGGATCTTCGTACAGTCAGAGATACAGTGTAGTGGCATGCCAGTTTAATTTTTTTTCACTTTGTCAGTCAGTCAGATGATCTGTCACAAGCTTACAAACTCTGCTAACGGGAAAAGTATAGAGTTGGGATTTCATGCCAATACATGGTGTTTGAATTTCGCCAGCTGAAGTGAGTGAGCTCGTCGTACTATGCCAGTGTGCTAGGACTGCAGCACAGACTGTGGCTGACGTAAGTAACTGTGACACATTGTATTTGTACTAAAATATTCACAATATAGTTCTACTGGATTATGGACGAATTTGTTGAAGTACAGTTGTGGCACGTGCGATGATGCTCGACAAAAATATTTCCACTGATAAGTGATAACTGGTAGCAATCAGTAATGAAGTAGTTATGTAGATAAGCTGTAATAATACGACACCGTATGTTGGCTAGCCCATCATTGGGTCATTGGCCTTTTTGCAATTATGAACAATGTCGAGTGGGGGATGCCTGCCCCCCCACCACTGTCTGGCTAGCTACACCCCTGCATACACAAGTTGCAAAGCTGATCTTAAAGATCTTGTTGAGTAGTAGAGATGGTAGCTATAATATTGTAACAACATTACCATTATAGTTTTGACTGCTCTATTAGAATATCTCACAATAACAATGACTTTTCATAGTTACCTGGGTATTTACCAGGAGAGTACTGTGAAAAAGATGCCTGTGCTACCTCTATATCTGCCTTAATTACCTAAACACATTTAAAAAATTTGTACATGCATACTGTACATAATCTTAAAAGAGCCATGTAACATTGAAAGCAAATGCCCATACTGGATCTGGTACTGAAATTTGTCAGAACTGGACACAAAAAAAAGAACAAAATCAATAGCAAAATCCATACACAAACTAATTATGTGAGTAACTTAATACTATGTACCTTGTAACTTATCACCAATTCCACTATCAGTAGATGACGGAGGTGATATAGACTCAGTAATATTCAGTGTCACATCAGGTGATACTGGAGTAGAATTAGTGTGTAAATGATGACCATCACTAGTTACTATACTAGTAGTAGTTGTTGTGTCTGTAGCTGTGGTAGCTGTGTAGATAGAAGATGTAAAATCCATGACTACACATGTAAAAAGACCAGTCAGACACATTATTATTGCTTTAATTTGGATACTAATACAGTACATACGTACATAATGGTGCACATATGTACTTCTGTAGTATAAAAGGCATTTTGTGTACATGTAACTTTAAGGTTGCAATGGTGTTGTTGTCAATTCTTTTAATATAATGCATTACCATTACTTAACCCCACTAATCACCATAGCTGCCACATAACTGCATGGAATCATACTTTTCCTTGTCTGAGCTCACTAATAAAATCAACAAATTGGGAATTTTATTAACTAGTTGAAACCAATGAGCCATGTAATACTTTACTGCTGATAATACCAACATAACTTACCCTTGCTATGATTAGCAGTAGTTACAGGTCTACATCTTCTTCTCCCAATAACCTGATGGTGACTGCTAATGGAGTAGTTGTCTGCTCTGTCATCTGATGGTCCATCATCAACACATCGGATAACGATATCGTCCACTGCATAATTGTCTAACTGGTTAACACTGCTTGTTGTGATCTGTTTTGGTGGGCGAGGTTTATAGGTGGGGTCTGTTAGTAAATAAAACATGTACGATATGATGAGCTTACATTTTATGCACAATTCGAATAATTTCAATACTTTGCAACTTGATTAGGCTTTTACATGTTCTTAGAGAAGCCTGGCTCAAGAATATAGACTTGAAACATTAAGGGTGGAAAATTGTTAACAAGTACGTATGTAGTTTGAATCTGATGACTCGTTCTTTATAGATGGGAGGGATGGACATGTAAAGTTGGAACCTTGATACTGAGAGTATTTTGCTAATTTTAAGCTAACTATAGATAAGTATTATAAATATGTACGGTCTTCTGTTGTTTACCTCCTACATTTTGTGCTAATTACATTACTGTTTAATTGTTATTGTTTAGATGCATGGTAACACACACATAACTGTAACTATCAAGTGTAAAGGAAAATTTGAAACTTTATATAGGGATCATAAAAAAAGCAAGGAAACAAGAGAGGTCATCTCTACTTGCAGTTATACTTCAATTCCTACTGCTGTATTGTGACTAAAGTAGGAAGTAAATGTGCACTAGTACAGCTGTAGGTGTAGATGACCTCCCTTGTTTCCTTGCTTTTATTTCCTATGATCGCTACTTAAGTATAAATTTTCTAATTTTTCTTTACCCTTGTTTGAAGACCATTTTAAAAATTAAATTAAAGGAAAGAATAACACCAGTGGGACATAATGAGTGCCCCTACTATCAATTAATGGAAAGCATTGTTGCATACGGCTTCATATTCAGCTTTAGTCCACCTGTTATATAGCATTACAAATGAAGAACAGTACAAGAAATGTCTCTGTAATCAATCCAGCCACTATGGAAGTAGCACAATTGAACAGCACCCCATGTATGCAACTATCATTTACTTGGATACAAACAGCCATTCCACTTAGGTATCAGGTACGTTCTGTTATATAGTGTTACAAACAAAGAACAGTATGAGAAAGGCCTCTGCAATAAATTCAATCACTACGGAAGATATTCTCATGACAGCCAGCTCACACTAAGGCCATGTTACCGCTAGTCAACACCTATAATATGGTAGTTGAGAGAGAATGGGACACAAAGGAGGACAAAAGTACAGTAAGTCCATGATGCATGTATTGTAGCTGCTGCAGTTGGTAAAAGGCATGTCTCTGGCCAATGTGACATTGACCATACAGTGAAGTAATCAAGCCTGCAGTATTTTCCATACTCAAGTATACTTGGCTGGAGGCATCACTGAGTACTGTACAATAGGGATCATGAAGGTTTGAACAAATCTGGCCAAAAGTATCACCAAAAATCCCCAGCTTGACAGTATTGAGTAGGCATAATGAAACCCATATATCTTTAGAATAACTCCAAACCCTTCGAACAAGTTTCTTAATGACTGACTGCCTGACCATACTGATTATTTATATATATATGCAGTGTGGCAGATTTTACCTGATTTTTTGAACAAGAAATTTATAGCCAAAAATAAGTACAAGGTTGCTAGGTAACCAGTGGCTAGGCACGTACAATTAAAGGCCAGAAAAGCAGCCAAAGTTTGCAAATACTAGAAAAAATGAATTATGAATATACAGTATCTATTAGCGTGCAGTTACCCTCTCATACTACTGTAGGTGCCACATGACCATGAAATATAACTTACACACTGATTATATTTTCAACATGGTATCGACATTGCTGTGTGTTTTTATAGGTAGTTATGTAACCACAATTCACTGAAAGTATGGCTTTCAGACAATTTGGTAAGAACTTTTAATTTTTCTTTTTGTCTAGCCAGGGATCAAGTCATTACTACTTTTTAGTAACCCTAAGACTAGACTCCTGACCCCTTGTATATTGTGCATGTAATTGTCAAATTATGATGCTATCATCATGCAGTAAATCAACCAGTAAAGCATTATAACACATCTTATCTATTTCCTTATCCTTCGCTTTGTTTATACTATCATTATCACTCTGAAGTGAGGCCTAGAATGATTGTTTCACTCAACCACAAGTTCAGTGATTATGTATTCTTTACTACATCAATGTGTGAGTATCTGTTTACCTTTCCTATTTATGTAGGGGCATGATCTTTTAGGGATTACCATTAGGTAAACCATATGACAAATAGATTCGCTTGTTAATGGTGAATAATAGTATACAAGTACACAAAAAAAATTGGAATTTTCAACTAGAGTAGGGATCATAGCACATCAATAAAAAGTACTGAAACAAGCTGGAGTACTGCATGATATTAATTATAAATCACAGTAAAACAATAAGAAGTGTTATATCCCTACTGTGCTCTTCTTATGGTATCTTGAGCACAGTAGGGAATATTAATAACACTTATCGTTTTACTGTGATTTATCGTACACTACTCCAGCTTGTTTCAGTACTTTTTATCGATATGCTATGGTCCCTACTCTAGTTGAAAATGCCTATTTTTGTGTACTTGTTTGTTAACATTTTTTTATAAAATAAAATCAATATAACTGGTGAACCCACACATACTGCATCAAAAGAAAGAAATGGCGCCACACACCCCAACTACCAATTATCGTCTGTAAGTATAGCATCCATTATGCTTCATTTTCAGCTATGTTTAACCCATTACAAATCAAGAACTGGTCAAAACACACCTATGCAATCAAAGTAGCCACTATGAAAAATACGGATGATTTCCATTACAAAGGGAAGCCATCCTGTGCTACTGCCAAATCAACACTTTTGCTGTCAGCAAAGATGAACACGACACAAAGGAGGACACTGGTAAGTCCGTGAAGAATGCATTGTATGTACTTCAGTATGCCAAAAGGCACCTCTCAGGCCAAAGCGACATCAAACAGCAAAAACTCAAGCCTGTAATCTTAGCCATTATTGAGTTATGCTTGTCTAAACACATCCATTAGTTAGTCAGTCAGGCAGTCATTCAGTCAGTAGAAAATTTCGTTATACATTTTCTATTTGTAAAATTCCGTAGCAACTTGTTGAAAGAGTTTTGGGTTGATCTGAAAGCTTGTTTGGGCTTAGTTGTACCTGCCTCATTGTTGTCAGGGAAAATTGAGGCTGTTTTTTGGGTGATGTTTTTTCATGGGCCACACCCATACCTTTGTGGTCCCTACTATACAGTACTATTGTACTGTATGATATAGATTTATGAGATTATGTCATATGGTTTGTAAGATATGGTGGTATATAGCTCACTGATTTGTCCTTCCAGAAAATTTAGCAGTGAAAGGGATAGCTATATTAATTAATTGAAATCAAAATTGTACTACAAACACATCAAGCTTTCAATCAGTCACATATGGAGGGTGTGCATTTATATATGTACAGTTGAATACATTGAGCTACACATGTGTGTATGTAGCTACATACATACTATAATCCTATCAGTACTTAAATTAACCACCTTTATTTCAAGTACATACAGTACATAGGAAGCCAGCCTAAAAGTACATACTTTAAAACATTTATCACCCATAAAGCCTCATAAATGATCACGCTTATATGGTTACGTAAACTATTTTACAAATTACCAGCACTATAGGCAGTCCATTAGCTTTGTACTAATAAAATAATTCATTTAGTAAGGGGAATGGAATTTCAGAAATGAGCAGCAATGGCCAACAAATGGAAGAGAACATATAAGTGTTATGAATGTACAGTAGTTTTGTATGAATTTGAGGAATGTTGATACTTAAATGTTACCAAACCTGAGCTGGCCCACATTAACCAAATGTAGAGATGAACAGAAGGCTATAATGTTATATAAGATCATAAACTGCCAGGTTGATATAAATGCTGACAATCTCCTTATTCCTAACCCTGACATCTACTACACCAGATTATGATACCAATGACAAGGATTGACTCTTACAAATTTTCTTTTTTTCCCGTCCGCTATTAAAATTTGGAATTCCTTACCCTAACACATGATCAACTTGACAGAGATTGAAAATGCAAGCACAATGTAGCTGGTCTAGAGACTACTTAATTTAGTAGTAATTATGTATGATTGTAATTGTACTATTGTTTCTTTTGTGCACCACACTCTTCTTGAGGTTTGCACAATACAACAAATAATAATAATACTTCCTAGAGATGAATCAGCGATCTAATAGTTTTATAACTTAATACCATACCTGTTTCACTGCCAATACAAAAGTCTCAATAGTAGCAGTGAAATTTATCCCGTATTTCACTGGTAGCACTGAAAAAGTTGTAATTGCAATTTCATTGACTAGAATTTATGTTAACAATGTAGCACCAATTAGTGTCGACGCGTGCTTAGTACATAGTGACAAATTACATGCATAGCAACACTAATGTCGTATATGCAGCAAGTATGGTTAACTGGGAACAGCATGCATATAGCAGTGAAAGTTGGGATAAATACCACTCTTGTTGCATTGAAAATGGAAATTTCAATGCGACACTCGTGGTATTTATCCCAAATTTCTATGCTACCAATGCTATTACTAGTACATATTTGATAGTACTAATTAAAAGCACTTTGCTTACTTTATAGTGCTAAAAGCTTTTCGTAATAGTGATCAATGCACTACTATCTCTTCGATAGATCAGGTGATAATTAACTCATGCAAATACATGTAGAAGGTTTTTTCAATTACTGTGAGGAAACTGGTTATTAATATATATATATTTATACCCATAATAGAATTGAGTATGGCTGTGTGTACATGTGTATGTATATGCCATGCCATGTGCCATGTACATACATACCTTCCCATGGTATATCAGGAAGATCAGTCGTTACTGATATCATGTTAAACAAGTAACAGAAATGTTTGTAATCTCTTGCAGTGTCTAACTGAACTAGTAGAAAATTGATAATCCTCTGACATCTGATTCTTGAGCTTTCTCCATTGACAATAAAACTCTCCACATCACCAGGAATTTGTAAATGTTGTTTTAGAATTTTGATGGTCAGATTACAGTTAGGTATTAAACTCTGATACAACAAGTTGTAGTATCTGATCAGAAATGAAAACTCTGTTAAAGATAATAATACTATAACGGGTCAATTATAATATTATTGTTATCTTACCAGGTTTTCTCATAATCACATCAATCACTTGTGGTCCATACAAACAGTCTGGTGAACTCACTACTATAGGGTCACTAGTTGTGTTACATTTACTAGTTAGTGGTCCACTGTATCTAATGTCTGTAATAGAGAATACTGAGTTAAGTATGTCAAAAATACATTTTATGCATGCTACGTATGCATACAATATAAGTTTCCAAGTTCAGTTTGTGAGATGGCCACAACCATACAGTATATATATATCTCATGCATTGAAAAGTGCCAAGGGAAGCTTATTGAATTGGAAGATTGGTGCAGCAAACCCTCCAACATTAACATTTGCATAATGTTACAAACAATATTGAAGTGAAACTGACTATTAAGTCAAACAGTAATCTTGAGAGTCCATAAGGGTCTGGCCAGGCCAGACTATACAGTCAAACAGATACCTTTCACCATGAAATTTGTTGGTAATTCAATGGACTACACAGGATATTAGTTTAGGTGTGACCTCATTTCTCTTATGTAACAGTGTTCTGTACTAACAGTGTAAACCTGTTGGCAAGTGCCAGACACAATGCAATATAATACACTCTCTGACTAAATTGACAGTATCACATGGTCACGATAACCACTAGAGCAAAAGCCATTAGTATCTTAGTTACAGCTACCGTGGGCAGTTCAGAGAATAGGACAAGGATTCACATTGCAGTCTTAAAGCACATAACATTCAAAATAATGACAAAGTGTGTGATTTGCTGAGGATTATATTTGATGAATAAATTGGTAGTTAACAAAACACATCATTCTAAATTACACTGCAATGAAAATTTGCCAAATTAATATCTTGTCAAATTTTATACTTTATACAATGGTCTTACTAGTTGAGTGACTAGTGCTACTGTCAGGATGGAGATCCATATTCTCAAGGTCATCCAGGTGTATGGATAATACGTTTGTTATCTTCCTGTAATAGCAAAGATAAATTATACTCTATGATACTCAGCACTCAGCAAATGTGTGTGACACAGATGTATACCAGCACATTAAAGGGTTTGAAATGACAATGTAGTTACTCACATAGCCAGACCCTATTTCTCCGCACGAAGCAAGTGCTTATAATTTCCAACTGATAAGCACCATGCGGAGAAATAGGGTCTGGCTACATGAGACTAGCAATAAAATTTAGAGGTGCATAGTGTTGCCTCTAAAATCTATGGACTAGCTACTACTGGTAACTGACAAATAATGAACACATAAGTACACTTTTAAGTTGTTCATATGCTTGTGACTAATCTAGTCAGCACTCACTTAAATTCTTACTGTCACAAGAATAATACTTGTGGGTAATTGTCAATAAAAAAATGTGTGTAATATGTTGACCACATTAAACTTTTACCACAAGTAATCACAATGGAATTCAGATAAAATGCTCAAATATTCATGGCTATCACATGTTTCATTGTATGTGTAAAGTATCACCTTTAGAACATCACGCTGAGCTTACTCATTCAATATAATATGTGACCGGATTTGCGAAAAGGTACCTTTTCCACACATTTTACATACCAGCAAATAAAATGTCATAACTGTTGCCTTCGTACACTGATTAAGTTGCTGTTTACATCACAATTCAGCCAGATATTGTAGCTACACTCATAGAAAATTTCAGATGATTACATATAACGAATAAATAGTTATGAAGCTGTAAAGGTCAAAAAATAGGTCAAATTTTGTGTGTGAAAAAGGTACCTTTTTTGCAAATCCGGTCACATATACTCAATATACTATATTAATCAGTTGCACAGTTCTCTTATAGCACAGTGTGTGTGTGTGTGTGTGTGTGTGTGTGTGTGTGTGTGTGTGTGTGTGTGTGTGTGTGTGTGTGTGTGTGTGTGTGTGTGTGTGTGTGTGTGTGCGTGTGTGTGTGTGTGTGTGTGTGTGTGTGTGTGTGTGTGTGTGTGTGTGTGTGTGTGTGTGTGTGTGTGTGTGTGTGTGTGTGTGTGTGTGTGTGTGTGTGTGTGTAGTTCAACAACTTTCAATAGTTTGGTCACATGTACCAGAAGGAAATATGATGCTACTATATATTCATTGTAAACACATGCTATAGAAACCTGAGGAGGTTTTCAACTCCTACAATGTAACTATATAACAATTAATCATATAACAGGTACAAAATATTTCACATGATTGGATGCCAAATAGTCACATGATTACATGTCACATGACATTCCTGTGGTGTTAGTTGTGGTACATGATACATGTGTGTACAGAGAGAACAATACAAGGCAAATATTTTTTTCTCTGTAATGCACCTACAGTGTATCAATGTATTGCCCCAACTACCCCCTCCCTTTGGGAATACGTGGGGAGGGATTTGATACACCAGAATGTCAAATGCCCCTAAAAGGGAAAGCCTAGCATGTCAAATCCTCACCATAAGCTACAGTTGTACACAGGGATTTGATATTGTAAAGAAAGTAGCAGCTAATACAAAGTATTGTACTTGGGCACTTATACGGTTGACAAATGCTTCAGGGTGGGGCAACAGTTTCATGTTAATTCCATTTAAAGCCCCGCCTATGTCCAGGGGGAATAATAGGTGAATAATAAAATTCACTTGGTAGTAATTATATGTTTTACTTTATTAAATGCCTAATTTCAAATTCTTATAATGTAATAAGGTATATTTCCTTCCATTTTATGCACAATACTTTCCCTTGAAATGTTGGTAATTGGTATGCATACTTGTATGGCTTTAGTAATACTTTTGTCTTCTGAAGTACATTTTTATTGATACATACTATTCAAATCATATCTAACTACCTGCTTAAAAACACATGCGTATACATGTTCATGTACACAGACATTCGCAAATAATATTACTATGATAAAATCTTAAGTACCGTGACTACCAGTAATCTAATAATTAATATTATAGCTACATGCATGTATTCTGTATAGATCACATGAAATATAGCTATGCGACCAAGCCTGCATGGCATGTGAGCACAAACTACACACCATTATCTACATACCGTAATGCTGAGAACATAGACTATCTCAGTACACCTAGCTATAATATTTGCAATCTGTAACATCTTACAAAGCAGACTAAATGATTAGTGTAGTACTGAAAACTGCATATTCAGACCACATGTTAGGTGTATGTTCCTGCCAGTATGTTCGGCTTCTTCAGGCCAATGCCAGAAAAACCTAAACACTGATGATGAGGTTGTTACATCTTCACATCCAGTAAGGGTTTAAATGTGTCTTCCATTGTGAAAACTTCCCCTAACAAGCTGATGGCTAACAATAGAATAACAATCTTAAGTCAATTTCCTTCAAACTTAAAGTCATTTCGCATAGTAAAAGCCCATAACCTCTATTGCATTAGAAATAACCAGTACTTGATTTAGTGATAGCTACGTAGCTATACGGAGTAGCTAGCTACAGTACATCCAAAATCAGACAATACACACAATCAGCCATAGCTAGGTGTTTAATGAATAAACACTACTCGGTGCTGTCTTGTAAATGAGATTTGTACAAATTGGGGCGTGGGTCAATTGCCGTTTGTCGCAGATCCTCTAAACCATGCATTTCACATACCGCGGCTTTTATTGGTAGCAAAGATATTTGACATTGTGTTCTACGAACGCTAGCCCAACCGACCATGCATGCGGACACACAGAGCACAGGGAATACTGACTTAATCAACGCCCGGCAAAACTGAGAGAAAAGATTTTATCTACGTATAGCTAGCTAGCTACTGTAGTCTACAATGAAACACCAAATAGCTATACACTAAAGATAATACTTAGTACCTGAAACACTAGCGTATAGCTAGAATCCGCTTAGTCAATATTGGGTTCTCCTTCAATAATCTCGGTGCCTAATTTTTAAGGGGGCGGTTTAAAACCGGGCGGATGCATAATTATCATACCGCAAAGCCAACATCAGATGACGTCATGAAATTTCCAGTAGACCATACGAAATTTTTTAATAAAATATTCTCCGTATATTCACCAATAGAACCTAGGCCTGGCACAAACTTACAAGTCGCGTTTAATGCACCTATCAATGTATTGCCCCACCACCCCCCCTCGGGCGTAAGTGGGGCTTTACAGGGGGGATTGACACGAAACTGCTGCCCCACTATGGGGCATTTGACGATCGTTCAGTAAGCACCCAAATATTTTTTGTTGTAACTTCCTTCGCTATGTTAGGGTCCGCAATCCGACAAATCCACTTTCACAAATCAATCCCCCTACCATTGTGGGATGTTCATTGTAGTATCCCATTGCTAGATCCACCATGAAACCGGAGGCACGATTGTTGTCTTCACAGAACTATCGATTTTAGTATTTCGTGAGATGCAAAAATAATTTTTAAAATTTCGTGCTCCACACAAAGAACAGGATAGAACTTGCTGCTTAGCTAGGTATTATCTAGAGTTAATGTAGTTAAAAAGTACGCACAGTAATAAGCAAATGATTCACTGGGTTACCAGCACAGGGTTGCTTTCTCTCAAAAAGCAGAAAACAAAACACGAATTTTCAAATTCAAACTGCCCTACCAGCCAAGATAAGAAAAGCCAACTCTTCCTCATAGTGATGTGATAAGGTTGGATGCATAGTCTGTCTATGCTGTTAGTCTGGAAAGGACCTGAGACTTCTCCCCATCTGGGTGAAGAACGTCAAAATTTTCGTGCGTCATTTCAAGGGATTCTCTCAATGGTACCAAAGTGCTTTCCAGTACTCCTGATGCCACACTGGTCACTTAATTTTGTTTAGAATGATGATAAATGATGGATCAAAACGTTTGGTAGTAGTAGTAGTAGTTGGTGTTTCTGTGATCTCATATGATGCAGTATACCAGGAGCTCCACCCAGCTCGAATCAAAAATGAAAGATTTTGTGCATTTTTCGGTTTGTTTTGAAGCATAATGGTGATGTAGGGTGATCTAGCCAAGATTTGAAGCTGCTGTGGAGCGTGAGAGGTGAAGTCAAATTTGGACGATTTTGCTGCCTCCCTTGATGCATAGCTTAGAGCGAGGCGTGGACGAGGGCATGGAAGCTGTGGATGAAACAATAATTGACAACCGCTGTTACCAAACGTTCAGGGACATCTTTTGCCATAGTTTTAGTCTATAATTGATGTTTGTTGTGGCTGCAGAAGCGATGGAAATGGCTAGAAAGCGTGACACAATTCTTTGATGGCGCAAAAAAATTTGACGCTTGTCACCCAGATGGTGAGAAGTCTCAGATCTTTTCCAAACTAACAGCGTAGACAGACTATGCACCCAACCGTATCGAAACACTGTGAGGAATAGTTGGCTTCTCTTGCCCTGGGTGGTAGGGCAGTTTGAATTCGAAACTTCGTATTTCTTTGTCTGTTTTTTCAAAGAAAGCAACCCTGTGCCGGGCACCCAGCAAATCATTTACTTATTTCTGTGCGTAGTTTTCAACTACAACAACTCTGGATACGATTTGGCTAAGTAGCAAGTTTCATCCGGTCCTTTGTGTGGAGCACGAAATTTTAAAAATAAATCTTGCATCTTGTGAGATACTGAAAATAATATTTCTGTGAAGACAACAATCGTACCTTCGGTTTCATGGTGGATCAAGCAATAGGATACTACAATGAACATCCCACAATGGTAGGGGGATTGATTTGTAGAAGTTCATTTTTCGGATTGCGGACCCTAGCTATGTCAAATCCCGAGTAAACCCCGCGTTGCAACTGGGTCCAACGGTGGGGATTTGACACGATAGGTTTGCCCTACTATGGGGAATTTGACATTCGGCTGTGTCAAATCCCCACTATAGTCCCATATATGCCCGAGGGGGGGGAGGTAGTGGGGCAATACATTGATAGGTGCATAACAGGGATCGTAATCCGAGCTCCAATATGGGTGTGAAAATAGCTATGGGCTTTGTCCACATTCTAGATCTGACATCATGGAAATCTTAGTTTTATGGCTTGTGCGCGTTAGATCTAGCTATAGCTCAGTAGTCTAAGTTTTGTGTGTTTTTCAGTGTAGCTAAATTAAGCCTCGTTCATGTAGCACTAACGTACTGTCGGATGAAAGGTAAGTCTTATTCACTGGTGCTTACTTTAAAGTGCGTAGTACTTTGCCCCGGTTAGCAATTTTCAGCTACACAACAATTTTCTGATCAACTCAACAGTATAAACCACTTCTGAAAGTTGGCATAACAATGTCACAGCTAAATAATTAAAACCACAACTCCACCTTATATAGATGTTGTTCCATCATTGTGACACCTCCACTTTTTTACCTGTTAATAACTTTACTTACCATAGATAGCCACTTGCCTATGTATATATACACCATTAATTGTATCAACAAGTGTGCAGTAGGTGAATTTTACTCACCAAAAAGCATACAATAATTGCTGAGATCCAATAAACCCTGTAGTTACTCTCATTGTACATATACAAACTTGCAGCTACGTAGAAGTAACTGCATAGCAAGTCCAGGTTGCTAGATGGCTTCCTGACTGATTTCAGCTGTTTGTCAGAATTTTGCTTTAACTATTTTGTTAGGATGACTGCTCTATTAGGGTAGCATTAAGTTACTAATATCATAACAATTTTAATTTCAAAGCTCAATGTCACCTTAATAAGGGACCTAACCTACCTTCTGATCATGACATAAGGAATTAGCCCTTCTTGCCTCCTCTATGCACATAGTGATGTAAGGTACATGCTGTTGTACTTGTACCATAGTGCATAGCTATGAAACTAAATATTCATGCATTTTGCAGAAGCTACATATAGGATAAATGGACTGTATTATGGGCTGGATTTTAGCTCAGTGTTGACATTTGAATTTCATACCATTTGAGACCCACACTGATACTTTCATACCTATGCAGGTACGAAAAAGTCTCAGAGTATATCACAAATTGTATGGTATTCAATGTCAACACTGCAAGCTTAAGCTAATCCAGATTGGATGCTTAACTCCATTAATTCTATACATAGCTTCCACTATGAGCATCCAGAAACATTAAACATACTACTATCTTACTAATTCATTCACATGTACAGCCACCTGTAATTGATCATCAGCAAGACATAACATTAATAACATCAAGTGGCAAAGTATCATGTCAAGTGCAGCTACGTATACATCTTTGGTGATATGCATGTAGTTATGTATTTTTTAATCATATATATATATATCTAATCAAAAACAGCCAAGCTGTAAAAAAAGGTGTGGCCCCCATAAAGGCCATGGTGAAAAAAGATGTGAAATCCAAGGTGGCAGCCAAGAAATGGCTGTGATGGTAGGTTAATGGTTACATTTTAATAACAACAATTCAGGTGAATTTGGTGCCAAGACCAAGCGGCACAAAATTCACCTGAATTGCCGTTATTAAAATGTAACCATTAACCTACCATCACAGCCATTTCTTGGCCGCCACCTTGGATTTCACATCTTTTTTAACCATGGCCTTTATGGGGGCCGCACCTTTTTTTACAGCTTGGCTGTTTTTGATTAGATATCACTTCTTTTTGTATTTGTATACTGCAAAGCCGGCCTATGGCTGGCATTGGGGCTTTTTTAACCCATGTGTTTTTTTCTTTACCACAGGAAGAAGAAAAGAACTTAAAGAAGAATTTTAGTACTTCAATTATTTTTGATTTTATTAGTAATTATACAAATTATATACATATATTTATTACATGCTCATTATTCCCCACAGGATTTTTTTTGCAGCTGATCTCTCTACTGGGTGACTTGAAATGTAGCTGAACTATATACAGGATGGTTTCTTTGTAGCTGAACTCTCTACAGGTGATTTGTTTGCAGCTAAACTCTCTACATGGTGGTGTCTTTATAGCCGAACTCTCTACATGATGGTTTCTTTGTAGCTGAACTCTCTATAAGGTGACTTCGTCTAGCTGAACTCTCTACAGGGTGATTTTTTTTGTAACTGAACTCTCTGCAGGGTGATTTGTTTGCAGCTGAACTCTCTACATGATGGTTTCTTTGTAGCTGAACTCTCTACAAGGTGACTTCGTCCAGTTGATCTCTCTACGGGGTGATTTGTTTCTAGCTGAACTCTCTACAGGTGAATTGTTTGCAGCTAAACTCTCTACATGGTGGTTTCTTTGTAGCTGAACTCTCTACAAGGTAACTTCTTCTCTACAGGGTGATTTGTTGTAGTTGAATTCTCTACAAGGTGGTTTGTATGAGGCTGAACTCTCTACATGGCGGTTTCTTTGTAACTGAACTCTCTACAGAGTGATTTGTTTGCAGCTGAACTCTCTACATGATGGTTTCTTTGTAACTAAACACTCTACAAGGTGACTTCTTCTAGCTGATCTTTCTACAGGGTGAATTGTTGTAGCTGAACTATCTACAAGGTAACTTCTTCTAGCTGATCTCTATACAGGGTGATTTGTTTGTAGTTGAATTCTGTACAGGTGGTTTCTTTGTAGCTGAACTCTGTACATGATGGTTTCTTTGTAGCTAAACTCTTTACAAGGTGACTTCTTCTAGCTGATCTCTCTACGGGGTAATTTCTTTGTAGCTGAACTCTCTATATGATGGTTTCTTTGTAAATGAACTCTCTACAAGGTAACTTCTTCTAGCTGATCTTTCTACTGGGTGATTTGTTTGCAGCTGAACTCTCTACATGGTGGTTTCTTTGTTGCTGAACTCTCTACAAGGTGAATTCTTCTACCTGATCTCTCTACAGGGTGATTTGTTTGTAACTGAACTCTGTACAAGTGCGTTTTTGTGGGTGATCTCACTGCAGGTTGATTTGTTTGTAGCTGAACTCACTTTGCTTGTAGCTGAACTCCTTGCATTGTATCTAGTTTCTAGCTGATCTCTCTACAGGGTGATTTGTTTGTAGCTGATCTCTCTACAAGTTGATTTGTGTGTAGCTGATCTCTCTGCAGGTTGATTAATTTGCAGCCGATCTCTCTACAAGGTAATTTGTTTGTAGCTGAACTGTCTATAAAGTGATTTATTTGTAGCTGATCTCTCTGCAGGTTGATTTGTTTTAGCTGAACTCTCTACAGGGTGATTTACTTGTAGCTGAACTCCTTACATTGTGACTAGTTTCTAGCTGATCTCTCTACAGGGTGATTTGTTTGTAGCTGATCTCTCTACAAGTTGATTTGTGTGTAGCTGATCTTTCTACTGGTTGATTTGTTTGTAGCCGATCTCTCTACAGGGTAATTTGTTTGTAGCTGAACTCTGTACAAGGTGCTTTTTTGTAGGTGATCTCACTGCAGGTTGATTTGTTTGTAGCTGAACTCACTAAAGGGTGATTTGCTTGTAGCTGAACTCCTTACATTGTGTCCAGTTTCTAGCTGATCTCTCTACAGAGTGATTTGTTTGTAGCTGAACTCTCTATAAGGTGATTTATTTGTAGCTGAACTCCTTACATTGTGTGTAGTTTCTAGCTGATCTCTCTACAGGGTGATTTGTTTGTAATTGATCTCTCTACAAGTTGATTTGTGTGTAGCTGATCTCTCTGCAGGTTGATTTGTTTGTAGCCGATCTCTCTATAGGGTAATTTGTTTGTAGCTGAACTCTCTATAAGGTGATTTGTTTGTAGTTGATCTCTCTGCAGGTTGATTTGTTTTAGCTGAACTCTCTACAGGCTGATTTGTTTGTAGCTGATCTCTCTGCAGGTTGATTTGTTTGTAGCCGATCTCTCTACAGGGCAATTTGTTTGTAGCTGATCTCTCTACAGGGTGATTTTTTGTAGATGACCTCTCTTCAGGGTGATTTGTTTCTAGCTGATTGCTCTACAGATTAATTTGTTTGTAGATGAACTCTCTACAGGGTAATTTGCTTGTAGCTGAACTCCTTACTTTGTGTCTAGTTTGTAGCTGATCTCTCTACAGGGTGATTTGTTTGTAGCTGAACTCCTTACATTGTGTGTAGTTTCTAGCTGATCTCTCTACAGGGTGATTTGTTTGTAGCTGATCTCTCTACAAGTTGCCGGATTTGTGTGTATATAGCTGATCTCTCTGCAGGTTGATTTGTTTCTATCCGATCTCTCTACAGGTAATCTGTTTGTAGCTGAACTCTCTATAAGGTGATTTGTTTGTAGCTGATCTCTCTGCAGGTTGATTTGTTTTAGCTGAACTCTCTACAGGGTGATTGCTTGTAGCTGAACTCCTTACATTGTGTCTAGTTTCTAGCTGATGTCTCTACAGGGTGATTTTTTGTAGCTGAACTCTCTTCAGGGTGATTTGTTTCTAGCTGATCTCTCTACAGGTAGATTTGTGTTGATTTGTTCATTGCTGATCGCTCTAAAAGTAATTGATTTGTTGCAGTTGAACACCCTGCAAAGTGTTTTGTTTGTAGCTGATCGCTCTAAAGGGTAATTTGTTTGTAGCTGAACTCTCTCCACAGTGACTTGTGTGTAGCTGAATTCTGTGTAACTGAATTCTCTAGAGAGTGACTTAATTGTAGCTGAATTTTCTACACAGTGCATGACTTGTTTGTAGCTGAACTTTCTTCAGTGTGACTTGTAATGTTCTGAATCTCTATAGTGGTATATTTGCTTAACTCTCCACATGGTGACTGTCTTCTTGCTGAACTGTCTATAAGATTAACTGTTTGCAGCTGAACTCCCTACAGAATAACTTGTGATGTAATAAAATTCTATAATGGAGTAAATAAATTAGCCGAATGCTCTATTAGGGTGACTGTTCTATTAGAGTATCTCGATCTCGCATTTGTTACACGGAGTTGGCTTTCGAATCATAACTCAGTGGTTTGTAATCCGATTCTTCTGTACTACTGCAAGGACTTTCTATGAAGATTATTCCAGCTATACACCGATTTTCAGCTCATTGCTCTAAGCGGTTTGCCTAGTAGGCGTGAAAACTAATACTTTTTTATTCATAAAAATCGATCGCGTAATTGTGACACAGGTTGGATTTTGTGTCATATCTCCGTGGTCTTTATCTCGATTCCTTTCAAACCACCAAAAGGCACTCCTACGATGGTTACTCCATCTTCATAGCAATTTTCAACTCATTCCATGAAGCGGTTTACCCTGTAGGCGTGACAACAAATCGATCTTGTTTTACGCGAATAATCGGTAAGAACTCCTGAACCATTCATCGGATTTGTACCAAATTTGATGCTAGGATTCGCCTTTGGACTCCCTTTCTGTGTGCCAAATTTCAAGGCGATCGGAGTACGCGTTTGCTTGTTATAGCAATTTTTGCAAGTGTGCGAAAAGACGAAGAAGAAGAAGAAAAAAAAACGAAGAAAAAAAAACGAAACTTTGGCAGCTCGTATCTCGGAAATGGCTGGAGCGATTTCCTTCAAATTTGGAATGTAGACTCCCTTGGCTGGCGGGCAACTGTGTAGCAAATCTGGTTCCAATCAGATAAGTGATCACCGAGATACAAAGGTGTGAAAATGACGTTTTCGTTCTTCCTGTCAATATACTCACGGTGTGGCGCGCCGGCTTCTTGGGCCGCACGACACACTACCGTGTGTCTTGATATATGGTAATTATAACACTGACTCTTATCATTGCACACTTTTACTTAACACTACAAAGGTATTTTGCAGTTTTAAGGCAGCCCTGCAACAGTGAAGCCAGCTCATTACTTTACAATACAGTGTTTTCCACTTGCAACAAAAGAGAAAGGTCAAAATAATTACACTGGAAGAATACTAAAATTTCCTGGATCAGGAAATATGCAGTACAGGGCAGAATTTCCTATAGACTTTCCTGGCTTTTCCTGAAATTCTATAGGAAATTCTGCCCTGTACTGCATGTTTCCTGATCCCAGGAAATTTTAGTATTCTTCCAGTGTTATAGACTACGGTTGAAACCATAATATTATGCATATGGTAGTGGAGTATAATAATCACTCCCCTGCTATGTTTCAAATGTTACCATTTGAGTCTTTGGAAATGCGTATAATGCACCTATCAATGCATTGTTTATAATAATTGTTGTATCTGCATTATGCTGTAATAATTTTAGGGAATGATCCATAGTAAAATGAGCCAGGAATATTTTGGATAATCAATGTATTAACTTTTACCAAAAGAAATTTTCCTTGAAGGCATTGCTAGCATTAAAAGGTTGAAATGCTCCACCAGAGCACTAATTCTCTCTAATAAAACGACCACCCAAATTATATAATTATTTGACTGCAACGCCATCTTTAAGTTATATATAGTTTTATGCTTGCTAGTAGATGCATTTTCAGTTGCAGATATGTACTTGTACTGAGTCTGCTCTATTTTTGTAGATTCCAGAAAAATTAACAGAAAATTTGTAAAGCATAATGTGCTCAAGCCTAAATAATTATACCCTAACTCACATAAAATGTACTTGCACCACTGTACAGTCAGGTTACAGCTAATTACTGTTGCCCTGGCCCCTCACATAGTTATCTAGCTAATGTGTGGGAAAACGAGCTAACTGAGTCAGTCTGAGTGAAATGGCAAACTCCAAAATGTCACATCTCATGTCTTGACCTATAGCTATATGCTATCATTTAAAAATTGGAAATGTTTTTGTAAACCTTAACACCTACAAATGATTTAAGCATAAAATTCATGTTGCTAGGAGCAATGGTTATTATTATGCATGTAACATCTATATTATATATTCCTAAAATATATGACTTGAACATATTTATCAGACATCTATGCACTAATCATTAGTGACATTTCTCTAAACTGATTGAGAGAATACAACCATTATTTTGTAAGTATTTCTCAGGTATGAGCTCAAGCTCAACATGATCACCACACCTAGCTACTACAGCATGAGCTTCCATGTACATTAGTATCATTGGGAGTAGCTGTTTATTCAATTATGTTTCTTTTGAAACCATCGACATCAGATAAACTTATATACAAGTCCTCAGTCCAATGCAACTAGAGAGGCCAAAGCAAAAAGTCATATTCATTAGGTAACAGTCCCCAGTTTCTATAACATCCACATGATATAGCTAGTTTCATCTGGAATGCTCCAAGCATTCAACTGAAACTGATCTGAATATACGTATTCCTGTCAAAGTTGGGGAGTCATTTTTCAAGGATGGTGAAAATGACCCTATAGCTTTTTGTTGGTATCCCTGGATATGCTTTGCTCCTTAAACGGTAGTAAAGTATACTAGCTTCCAATACTACCATAATTTCATTGTACATAATTTTGTTATGCAAAACTTGTATGAAAAATTTTACACAAAGTTTTTTTACATAAGATCAAACTACTCTAATAGAGCAGTCATTCATGTAAATCATACGAAAAATGTGACTGGATTTGCAAAAAGGGTCTTCCACACACATCCAATTTACCAACTTTGACAATTCATAACTTCAGCTTGGAAAGAGCTATTGCCTTGAAATTTGGTCAGACGTGAGCAACAACATAGCTGAATAAGTGGTTAAAGTTTCAGGTTAATGTGTTACTTGCACACTAAGTTATGGTCTCCAAAGTTTATAGAATTGGATGTGTGAGGAAGATCCCTTTTCACAAATCCGGTCACAAATCCGGTCACAAATAGTTACACAAAAATTTTTATCGCAAATTTTTTTGCACGAAAATAAAGTGAATTACGGTAAAACCTATTGCATTGCAACAAAATTGATTACTATACTGTATGATGTCCAATCATATAAGTGACCGCAATGCCAGACTAAGTCCCAAAGTATACAGCCCTTTGCAAAATATTACAATCGTTGCTATAATTTACAATACAAAATTTACAAAGTGTCACTCAGGACAGCTGTTGCTATTAGCTATATGGTACGGTTAGTTGAGACAATGACCTGGGAAGATTATTGGAATGATAGTGTGTCAGTAGAGCAGGAATGTTGGTGAATGAATTGTCATTTGTGAGTGAATAGTGCTGCTTCACCTACAAAGAAAGTTACCAGTAATGTACTGTAGGTAAAAGCGTCACAAAGTGAAACCTCTCTTTGAAAATTTTCTGAACTAATTAAGGACTTTACAGAACAAAATTTTGGTTTTGAATCCATGCATACATTGTTGCCTCTTAAAAGACCAACGTTTTTTTGTGACAAAAAGTTTTAGTCTATTATACAGAGTGGTTCCACTGTATACAATTAACAAGTTTCACTTACTTGATCATAAAAGATTTTGAAATATTGAACTCTTCCACTTCTTCCACCAATCCATGCTGACAATATCTACAGTCCAGAAAAGTCACTAGCGTTTCCATACAACACAATGTTATTATATCTACCTTATGTTGTGAATCAAAGCTATTTCTGACCAAGTACATCCCATCATATTGTTTTTCACTTAGCCTACTGTAGAGACGCAACAAGAAAATGAATAACAGAACAAATGAACAGTGCAATAACCTGTTAGCCTCTCTTCGTGTTAAGTAGTTAAAGATGGCTTGATCAGGATAGACGTCCTAAGAAAAAAGGAACAATTACATGCAGCAGCAAATTTGTGTGAACTAGAAAATCAATTACCGTACAGTAAAAAACTTTGGCAGTAAAACAGTTTGGTGAAAACCCATTATTGCAAAATTGGCAAAAACAAAACTTCGGCGATTGGGTCACCTTAATTTGTTTTATGATTTGTGATAGAACATAGCTACCACATACTGTACCACTCGTGCAACTTTGTGAGAGTGCAAGTGATTAAACAACCAGCCAATTAAAGTGCTTGGCAGCCATCTTGATTGTGAGTCTATATCTCTCGCATCTTAACTACACTACCGTACAAGTGTAAGTATTGCTTGCTGGTTCTTGTAATGTCGAGAGCCGGTAATGCTTGGATTTCCATGAACTTTTGTGGGACAATGAACCTCGCGACAATCAAAGGGAAAGCTTGGAGATACCCACGATACTTTGATACCCATACTTTCAACATAATCTGCTAATCTGCTCATGTGATTGCTAAAAATAATTGATGGATAAAACTTTTGTGATTGTGATGCTATTCGCCAAATTTGTCAAAATTTTTTACTGCCAAAGTTGTTTACTAAAATCAGTAGTGTAACATTAATTTTTCTACATTTTTGATAAATCAACTCTCTACTATAGGGATCTACCACATGTAGGGAGCCAGCTTATTTACTCCGTGAATGATGCAATCGTCAAGTGTTGCATTGTAATATATGTGATGAAACTGATCTAAATTGCACACTAAGCAAAATTAAAAACTAACACCATGAGTGAATAGCTACACTACTCAGGCTGGTTTTAACAGTTGTCTTTTCTGGGTGGTGTGGCAAGCCCCAATGGAGGTTTCTGGCCTTGTGCAGCCTGGCTTGGCAAAAATCATTGAGTTTTGGTGGATGGCCAGATATGGCTGGCCTAATGCTTTCACTTTTAATTTGCTGTATACCAGAAGCTAGCACAGCGCTGCAATCTCATGTAGTCATGGTCTGCTTCCATTTTGAAGTCTATTTCTAGCCCACCTCAACACTCCCACCCTTGGCCCCTTTGTGAGCACTCATGATACTACTTCACTCAGATTATTAATTTTTTTAGGTGGGAAACTCTACAAGCAGCTATGTACAAGTGGCCTGAAAGGTAATAGATTGATGCATCTCTTGTGTACTTGCTATGCTTGACAAGTTATATTGACTAGGTTTCAGGTACAACTTCCTGCTTGTCAGTTTATTAGACTGTTCTGTAAACCTCTTTATGTCCAAATGGTTAATGGATTTTAAGGTATACAGTTTGGTGACATAGCTAGTTCATATAGTCAATATACACTCCAGGCTTTCAATGCAGGATAGCTAATTAACAAAACATTCTTGACTACTCTATTACAGTATTTTACTGTAGGTGATTGCTGTATTAGAGTGTTTCGATCGTTTTAGCAGAAGAAACCAACAATGCTGCCAAGAAGCATTGTGCTGTAAAATCCAACCTTTATTATTGGCACGATAACCTTCATCAGGAATTTTCCCTTGGTCATTCTGTTGTAATATGACATAGTACATGTGTGTATTACTGTGTAGCTATGTAATCAGACAGGTTGTCTCTGTAAATTACCACATAATGTAGTTAAGGTTTTGAACTAGTTTTGTAATTGTATTCACATGCTTCTAGAACTTTCTGGACCTGTACAGAACTTTTCTGAGGTTTTGTAGGTATAATAGCAGTTGTAACTTTTAATACTTTAGAGTAGAATTGAGTAGCTGTACACTGTGTGACACTGTTTATTGAGTTGCTGATTAAAAGCTATTTTGTAGTCAATTGTCAGGTGAGATAATTCTTTTCATTCCGGCTCTGGATCCAGCCCTGCTCAGCAAAGCAAACCAGTTGGTTTGCTTCGGTTTTACAAAATATGCATGAGTTTAGTATTTTAATCAGAAATATGGCACAAGGTAGGGGGGTTTCCCCAAATTCCCTATCCTGGATCTGCCATTGAACATCTTCTATTTATAACACTGAAACAATAATGGAAAGCTATGCATGTTGTTTATGGAAGAAAGCAATCAAGGGGCACTACCATGCTTCCTCAAATATTATTTTGTTGATGTATAAACAAAAGGTTGCATAATAATAATGCATACACCATTCTGTTTTTTTTTCAAGAGCAATCACACTGTGGAACTCATCATCCCCAAGAACTTAGGTTTAGAAGTTCTGAAATAATTTTTACACCATTTACTGAATTGTTACAGATAGAAAGCTATTTAAAGGTTTGTGTTGTTTAAACATAGTTGCTAAATTTTTCTGGCCCAACCCCTCCAAAATAGAATCCACGTGTACTGATATTTTAAGCTCCACTATGTAACTTTTATTGATAATAGTTATTGACAAAGGTTACCTCTACTACTCTTTTGGCCCATTCCACCACTCGGGTATACAAGTTTCATCTAAGATGCACTTTACACGACTACAGTAAGTTGTAAACTATATACATACATCAGCCTGATTCTTTTATTGTTCCCTACATCATTTTTACCCATGCATGTAGCTACCATAGATTACATGAACTCAGATGAAGGTTAACTATGTCAGCAACAAGTAATTCATCTACCCATTGCATATGTGATACGCTACTGATGATCTGACTGCAAAATCCACAACAAGAAGTCAACCACTATAAAGAGGAAACTAAATTTATCAGTACAGAATCTAACTGAAAATCTACTGCAAAATGTATACTTTGTATTGACAAGAATAATATTATGTAACATAACCTAGTAAATCTAACTCTGAGATTAATATTTATATTCAATCTTACCAGACTTGCATTCATGATCAGCAGTATGGAGATATTCATCAGAATTAGGCCTACGTCAAATATGCCAGCATGATAAAAAGCATAATAGGCTGACGTGCTATGCCAGCATAATGCTTGCATATTAGGTAAATATTTCAAACTATGGAGCTTAATTCCTTGAAAATTGATCGATACTCCCTAATAGAGCAGTCAGTGCAAACTACAATAGAACAGTCACGTATAGTGAAATACTCTAATAAAGCATTCACTGTTTAAACTGTTCCAAGATAATTGTAACAAATGTTGCTAACTTAGCAGCGTAATGAAAGCATACTGTAATAGGACTACTGTAAGAGCATAATAGATGAAATTTTTTGGAAATTCCTGCAAGCATTTGGGCAAAATTTTGAGCATATTTGACTCAGGCCTAATCAGAATTGAATGGACATGTAGCTATGCCCCAGTTGTATCGAATCTTGTGCTTTTGGCTTGTTCACTACAAATTACAGCATCCGGGCAATAGAAGATAGATGGTGGGATAGTTAATATCAGCAAAAACAATAGCATCACCACTGAATATATATCCATTTTAATAAACACAACAAGACTAGTACTTTGGTAGATGATTACCTTGTTGAAGCAATTTGGAGCATCCATTCAAAAATATGTGTAGACATAGGTCAAACAGAATTCCAAGGTTGACAATATAATTTGCCAATGTTGCATATAAAATAAATATTATATTATATGTTCATTGGAGTTGGAAAAGTATCAGAGGAGGCCCTCAGGATGAATGATAGTTGGCTAGGATAAAATCCAAGTTCCACAAGTTAGTTGATGTTCCAAGGGAAGCATTATCTTTAAATACTAATCAGCACACAGAGCCTTCTCCTTAGCAGTAGTGACTTTCTCACTATATAATTACTAGTTACAATTCTTAGCAGAAGGGATATTATAGTATTTAACTGTTTCCTGGCCTGGCCTGGGTAAGAATTCCATGGTGATAATGCATATGGTTAATCTGAATCAATGCAGAATGAAAAATAAAGATTTAAGGCTATTTCCTGAAATATTGCATGGATCAGATGAGAGTAATGTTGGTAAACAAGCCCAACAAGCTTATATGTGACCGAGTTTGACAAAACCAGGCTTCCACACACATCCGGTTTAACAACTATGAGAGATGATAACTCAGTGTAGGAGTATGCCATCATCTCAAATTTTTACCTTTACTTTTGTAATCTTATGCATGGAAGCATTGTGTGAAAGTTTTACATGAATAGCATGCTGGCAGGCCATTGGTCAAAGTCAAAGAATTGGATGTGTGTTGAAGCCTGGTTTTGTCAAATTCAGCCACATTATATAATATAGTACAACCTAACCACCTCACATTTCACATGAAATAGTTATACCACGGCTGCTTGCTGGTATACACACCTGATGCTTGAGGACCACAGGCCCAGTGGCTAAGAGTGTATTATATCAGCAAAAGCCAATGCAGTTGTGGTATAACCAAACCCGTTATTGAAGAAAAAGTTCCACGATTAAGTTCCACAATTTTTAGTAGAAAATAAAGTTCAACATTTCAGTACATAATTATAAATGTGGTTGAATTTGACAGAACAAGGTTTCCACACACATCCAATTTTCCCAACTGTAACTTGACTACTCAGTAAGCTATTGGCCTAAAATTTTCACACAATTCATCCATAGCATTGTAAAATACCAGGTCAAAATTGAAACTAGTGACATACTCCTACATTAAGTTATGGTGCTGACAGGATGACAATATGCAAACAATGAAAATACTGATGTCCTGATCTATTATAGTATAAGAAAGACATTAAGAAAAAGTAAATAACATGGTGGTATAATACAGGTTATAATACTTATATTGTTTTCTATCAGCTACCATGAAAGTTTTTAGTAGGAATAATTGTTTTCATGATTTTTATTATGCGGAATAAAAATCATTTGTGTGACTGCTCTATTAGAGTACCTTAACCTTTTGCATAGCTGGACTAAGCTGGGTAGCTAATGATAAAAAAGAGTTAGTTACGTTCTTGATGATCATTGTGACTTACTTGAAAGCTAGCCAATAGTTACAGCTAAAGACAGCAAATCACACAGTTAACGGTTAGAAACTTTCTTTAGCTAACTACATACAGTAGTCGTGCAAAAAAATGTGTACGAAATTCTGCTTAACTGCTTTATTAATTAGTGTGACTGTTCTGTTAAAATTTTTAGTTCTCTATTAAAGTATCTTCTTTACTCTTTAGTAGAATTGTACAAGTTGGAGATTTTCTTGATGTTAAAGCTTTATACATTTCTCAGAATGCTGAAGTATAAAATATACTTACCATAATTAGCTTTTTTTCGTTGTAAAATAATTTTTGTATGCAAAAACTTGTACAAAAATTTCTTGCATGAAATTTTTTATTGAAGATCGAACTACTCTAATAGAACAGTCATTCACATAAATCATACAAAAATATTTTTACAATGAAAATTTTTATCACAATTTTTTGCACAAAAATAAAGCAAACTATGGTATTATTTTTGAACAATGCACCATCACTTGCCACAATAAAAAAATTAATTTAAACACTCCAGTGGCTAATTAGTGCAGTGGTGAATTTAGCTACATCTTGAGTTTCAGGGCATGGAGTTCCTTTTTTGCATTACCTAAAACTCTCGTAGATGATCATTAATGTCTCATAATTGAATCACTGATCAAGTGTTGGAGGAGCGTTGGTTCATAAGTCTGAGGAATTATTAATTGTCATTACATACCACATAATTATTATAATTATTGGTAGCTACACTCAGGGGCTCATTAGCACAAAATGTTTGGCAATCATAAGATCCTGATATGCCTAAAATCTGGAGGTCTGAAAAGGTTTTCTTCTGGAATAACATCAAGAAGTATAATTTAATTCAATAACTGTAGCAAGAAGTACAATAATGTGTAATACCCTTACTATAATATTGATGTGGTAGCTGCCCATAACTCAGTTGACTGCACCCTGGAGTATGATTCCATTACAAATAGCAAACCATCTATTATGTACATCCACCCCAGTATTAGGTTTCTAGCATTGACTCTGTAATGCATTCTAAACATATAAACTAACTTATTGCAATCACAACTACATCAGTGCGTACAACACCAAGTATTAAAAACAATTAATAACCTGTTAAACGGCCTTATTGTTTCTAACATTTGTATATCACACCATATTAAAATAAATTTAGCACATCGAATCCCTCTGCTGTCATCTATAATGAAGATTCGCAACTAATGACTCAGCTAATATTAGGTCAGCATTAAGCATTGTCTATGTAGTGGACAATTTTATCGTAATTATTTGCATGGCATGGTACTAGGTAGTCCTAATAAATCATTAGACAGCTATGCGTGTGGTCAGTTAAAGCTACGACATGAGGATCAGCCAATTATATCACTTAATAACTGGTCCATACTTAAAACAATGTGACATTAATCATGCTTTGAACAGGAAATTAATCAACTTACAAGTCTTTATTGTCATAATCTTCTCATCATTATTGATGATGTGTGGAATGTTGAAGATGCAGAGCCAATAGTGAAGGCATTTAGTAACTGTAAAATAGTCCTCACTACCGGGATGAATGACATTGAAGAATTAGAGCTGTACCGATAATCGGATCGGCCAAAATATCGGCCACCGATATGGCAATTTTTACCAATATTGGCATCGGTACAGAACAGTACGAGGACCGATATCGCTACCGATATTTATACAGCAATAGTTTGTACATAAACGGGTTATAATATTGGTTTTCTACGTTATCCATGTGGCTGTTCAGTAGCAGTGACTTATTGTTCACTGGACAGCAGGCGCTACGCTACGAGAAGCCATACAAATACACGCGATTCTAGTGTTTGTTGCTGGAAAGCTTATCAGTCTTAAATAAATGAAGCAGTTATATATAGTACCTTTGTAATAAAAGAACAGTCACAAGAAAACCTACTGTACCAGCCTTCACACAAGCCAATAAAATGCGGAGTAATGCAGAAATATCCGTTTAAGGCTCCATGGGAGTATGCATAAAAATGTTTGTGGGTGCCTAATTGTCTGGATTGCACAATAGAAACCCAAGCCACTATTACCACAGGCATAGAGTGAGCAATGAATATATCCACATGTTGTTGTAGAGTAGGTAACTGTACACTTTTGCATAGATTAACTATGACTTTTGTTTGTAATGCAAATATCGGATCAACTATCGGTTATCGGCTTCTTTTGGTGGTATCCATATCGGATATCGGTACATGCTAAAATCCCATATCGGTACAGCTCTATGAAGAATACATACCTACCAAACATGTAGTTAGTGTAGGTCCAATGGAGCAAAGAGAAGCTATCTCTTTACTGACGTTTGAAGTGATTGATATCAGTCAACTGTCACAACAGGATGTGAGTTTATTTGATGAACTAGCTCAAGATGTCCACCTGTGGCCACTGCTTCTCTCCTTAATAAGAGGACAATTTGTCTCATAGTTTGAAAAGACATTGATCATCTCACCATGATGCCATCCAAAATGTACAAGCTAAACTGTGCAACAACGATCTTACAGCATTTGACAAAAATAACATTGAGAGAAGCCGTAAATATACTGCGAAAATTTGCATTGAAGTCATATTGGAGTTATTGACAAAACCATTATCAGACAAAATAAAGTCATTAATATCACACAACGGTATTGGTACATCTCTGCAAGCAGCAGTATTACACAGATTATCAAATATTTCTGAACATGAAGCAAGAGACATTGTTCCTAGTGATATTACACTACCTCCACATAATAACATTCAACATTGTGTGGAAGTTCATGCAGTCATCGGTCAGTACATCATTGAGAACATACAGTGATCAGGTACAATGTCTGTCTCCGGCTGGTGAATTAGATACTACTAAATCAATTGATGATGGATTAACACAGGAATTTCTAAAGTGCACTGGCGTGTATGATTTATCAATATTGAGTGCTATTGATTTTCTAGAGTTTAAACAAAATGAAATAGAAAGCCATTCTACCTTAATTTGTACACAACAGCTGATCCGCATGATGTTATACTTTTGCTGCAAGAAATCCAATATGCTTTAAAGACATCTCCAAGTGTTACAATACTTTTTCCATCATTAAACAATGAAATTAATTCTCTGATTGAGAAATGTCGTAAAGTTTTGAAAGATGCTCATTGATTGTGTAGAAGATTAAACCAAAATATTCAAGGATACCTTAAACAAAAAGAACTATCAGGGCTTAATCCAAACAATAGAAGCATCCAATAGCAAATATTGCAGAAGAAGCAGTTACTATGATGAAGAAGATCATCCTGTACTGTGATAGAAGACTATGTATTATATCATTGTGAGGGAGTCTGAGGTGTTTCAAATGATGACATGTGATTATCATGAGATTGCACTAGCAATAATACCACTTATCACATTGTGTACAAAAGAGCTTAAAAAAATACAGTTCTTTACAAGTGGGATCACCTGATGTGGAAGCCACTCAACAATATTTCTTATCTGGACAATCTGATGAAGAATTTTAGCTACTGAGGACCAATTACCTTATCAAAGTACAAGAAGTTGTTCCTATTTATGTGCAAGGTGTACAAGATGGTCTATATACCTGATGGGATTTTTACACATAATTTGAAATAATTATTGTAAAAGTACAGTATTCTAATAGGTTTGGAAAAAGATAAATTTTAATAAGTAAAACATTTTAATTCCTTTTGCCCAAATGATGACTGGATTGAATATGATATAATAGAAAACTAGCCCATGTAGAAGTATTTGTTTGATAGATAATATACAAAATGATTAGTATAACTGGACTTATCACACTCTGTTAGTGATTTAAGTAGAATTACAGTGTAGTATTTTAAGTTACTGTAATTATAATGTTTATCAAGGGTGTCAGAGTAAAAGTGGAAGTGGTAGCTAAGGCTCAGTCCTAATGTTGGCAAAGGCAGCTATATATCTAGGGATCTGTGGAGGGCATGCTCCCCTAGGAAAATTAAACATTCGGAGAAGAGGCAATTTTGGGCTATAGTATATACTGTAAGGTGCTAGCTATAACTATCTGACTGACAAGTGTTCAATGTTGGGAGCAACGTTAGGAGCAATACTGGACACTGACCAAAAGGTATGCACACCTCTGTAATACTGCTTCTTTTAGTTTTGGCTTCATCAAGTTTGAAAGCGTTTTTGTTTCAGGCAAAAGCTCTGACTTCACATGGTTGCACCTATTCTCACGCCCTAATATAATGTGGCTATTGTGTGTCATTCAATATACAGTATAGTGCTGAAACGAATAGCAATCTTTACTATTCGAATAGTTGTGAACAAAATGACCAAATATTCAATTATTCTTTAAGCTTATACTTCTATTGAATAAGTACCGAAACCTTTGTTATGGAGCAAGGTAAAGCCTAAGAGCTATTTCTATCTTTTCTAAAACAGAATTTTTATGGCATAGATACATCGCTTCATTCACAATCTTAAGTTTCAAGGTTGGCTTTTCCATCTGAATACAGTGTACAAAGCGCTAACGATTATTTGAATAGTGTGGCAACGAATCAAATTGACCGAATAGTCAAATAACCGAATAATCGTTTCAGCACTGACTAATACAGTATCATAACTGAAATTATACACATTGGATCAAAAGTACTAATATCTTTTAAAATGTAAAACAATAACTGTTTGCATGTATGGTATCATTGCTTGTTAATTTTGTCATAATCTGGCATGCACTTTGTTGATTTCCATTATTAACATGCTGTGGTATGTTAGTGTATTTCACCAATAACACAACACCTTTAGATTGAACCTGACAACATTTTATAGGGGAATTTTGTATTAAAACTTTATTGTATACCTAAGACCCTAACGTATAAATGTGACTGTATTTTTGTTCTCAACACTACACATTCCACTCCTTTGCTACTGATGTACGTAAATTTTCAAGCATAGTCAAAACTTCTATCTGCATAATATTATCTCTGCATACATATATTGCTTATAATTACGTAGTTCAAATACTACATGTATTAAGCACAACAAAATTGATCTCTTATGATGCCAGTGAAATAAAGGAATGCAAAACTAGGTACCTAAGCATTAATTTATACAATTATCCCTTTGCAAATTCACAATTATTTACCAGTTTCCAAATGCATACCTTGTATTTACAAAACGAGTGCAAAAATTATGAAGTGTCACTCAGTACAGTTACTATTGTTCCATATGGTACAGTTAGTGATACATCTAACCTGGGAAGACTATTGGAATAATAGTGTGTCAGCAGGGTAGGAATACTGGTGAATGAATTGCCAACTGCGAGTGAATAGTGCTGCATCGACTACAAAGGAGTAAATTAAGAATTAAGTTTTAAAAAGTGAAACCTCAAAGATCAAAAACTGTCCACAAATTTTTCCATCTATTCAGTTGTTTGCCACTTTAGACAAAATAACTTTTTTATTGCTACAAAAACAGCAAACGTGTTTAGTACCAAAGTGTTGAGGTTTCACTGTACAACTGACAGTTTCATTGGTCTTACTTGATCATAAAAGATTTTGTAATGTCGAGCTCTTCCACTTCTTCCACCAGTCCATACTGACAATATCTAACCAGAAAAGTCATTAGTGTAAGAGTTCCTATACAATGCCAATTGTGTCTACCTTTTCTGCATCAGGGATGGGACTATTTCTGATCAAATACATCCCATCGTATTGTTTTTCACTTAGCATGCTATACAGACACAACAAGAATTGTCAACAAAACAAATGTATGCAAGTCACCTGATAGCTTCTGCTCGTGTTAAGTGGTCAAAAATGGCTCGATCAGGATAGACGTCCTAAAAACGTTAACAACCATAATAGCAAATTTGTATAAATTACAAGTCAGTAGTGTAAAAAAATTGACTAAAAATCAACTCTCTAGGGGTGTAGGCAGCCAGCAGTTTTGCTTCAAGATATGTGACTGGGCCTGCGAAAATAGGGCATGTGGGCACATGATTTTTGCCTACTTTTTCAAACTTTCATTACTCATAACTTTTTGTACCATTATGCTATGGCAATGCAATTTTGCGCATCTAGTAAGATTTTAATTGGCTGTATGATGCAAGTTACAGAATACAAATATTCTGTTCCAGTACTGAGATATGACCTGTAGTGTGACAGGATGTAGTTTGTGCCCACATGCCCTGTTTTCGCAGGCCCGGTCACATATTGTATACAGCAGAAAATTCTTATTAGCATTTGTAACAGGCAAAAGTTCTGAGCACTTCAGCATAGTATCATGCCTAGTGTTAAGATAAATTTTAAAGATATTGTTGAGCAGCAACTGACTCATATTCAAACACATGCTACATCACTGTAATGCAATGACTGTTCTATAAGAGTTATTAGCTGCTCTTGGAGCATCTTAATTGGTCTCTTTAGTTACTGGCTTTAACCACTACATTCTCTATAAACAGTGGCCAAACTACATACTGAATCGTGTTGTAGTAACCACCACAGCTGGTTTCTTCGTGATTTGTTCCATTCTTGATGCTGTGAGCTGTATATGTGACCGTCTCAGCAAAACATCACTAGTTCACATCTTTTAAATTTCTCAACATTGTTTTCGCTGTCAAGGAATGAATCACCAAAGTTTCAGCCTTCTGTGGTGAGTAGTTTTGAAACTATAGCACTAGACAGTTATAGGAGCAAGACAGCTGATCTGTATGCAACTGTACTGTAGATGATTTACATTTGCAGCAGCCCGAATTTCTGTTTGCATTAGTCTACATGCAACATTGGAATTTGGATTAAAATGTTCACCATGGATTAGTAAATCAACCAAAGTATAGTATTAGCCTTGTAGTCACTTACGCATTTGGGCATGAATGAGGGTATGGAGACGGTTTAGTAATTATGTTTACTGCATTGAAACACAAATGTACATGACCCGCATATCAATAAAAACAAAACAAACATTTTTGAACTCTCCATGAGCAGGCGGTGTATACTTTGAGTTTTCCTTCTCTTAGTAATGGCTTGATAAAAACTTTCGAATTTTTTTCTTTGCACCATGCATGGGTTATTCTCAAAACGCATGCTTGTGTGAATAAGTCGAGATGGTCAATTAATTATGTACTCATGTCCAACATGCCATGTCAGGGATAAACTGTTGACTTTACCTGTTACCATAACTTTCTTAATTACTTTTACCTCACTATAAACTGTATTGTATGTTTCATAACAAGATGTGCTAGTAACTGAAATGGATGCACCCATAGAGATTTCAATTCTGGACGTGTTGATTATGTAATTGTGCTAAGTTTTCTTTTCAGTATAGGCAAGATAAATCATTTAAAAGTTGTATTCTACAGTATGAATCGATACTGCCATATGGTCAGTTAATGCTTCTACTTTACTCAAAAAGCACCAAACTTCCACAGTGTTGTATTTGGCCCTGGTCATCCAATCCTAAAATGTATGTGTGTACTATCTCAAACAAACACATACACACACACTACATATGCATGCACATGTACATGTCCATGTACACACTCGCACTCACAAGCACACATGCAGACTCACAATCACATGATATACAAGCACACGCGCATGTACGCACTTATACACACACTCTCCTCACATAGACATGCATGCATGCAACCATGTGCTCACGCACACGCACACACACACACCCACACACACCCACACACACAACACACACACACACACACTCATCACAAACACTATGACTACACAAAACTTGCTTGTTTTATCAGTCCACTTGACCAGATAACACCGGCAGGGTCAGTAGAGAGTTGTGTGGTATAAGATGACACTTCTTGTTTCAGTTGCTGAAGAAACTGTTCCTTCAAATTAGGTACTAGCTCTTCATCGCGAGGCACTTGTTCACTCTGACTAATTATAGCTATAATTATAAAAGGATGTTCAACTTACCACACAACACGTATACACATAGTAAAGCTAGTTGTGGCCACAAGGCAGGTTGAAATTGATTTCGGATATTTGTAATGTGACTGAACTTTAAATTATGGGCATAATTGACACCTATAATAATCCACTTGTTAAGATTTTAATCAATTCTTAATACGTTAAATTACAAGAAAGCTTTTGAAAACAGAATTCGACACTAAGCAGCAAGACACTAAACATTAGTTCTAATTATTTCATGCACAGCTCTATGAGTGATTTTTCTAAACTTCTGTTACAAATAATAATGTGGCTGCTTGTACAAAATGAAATGGCAAGTTTCATCTAAGAATAAAGCCAGTGGCAAATCAAAAGGGGGAGGGGTGGGGGTAAACACAGTGAGTACATGCCTCTTTCCTTTGGGCTTCTGCTGGACTCATCAGATACTGCTTGTCTGTCCAGTAAATTAAAATAAATAAACAACTTTATACAAGATTGAGATACTCTAATATGGCAGTCAGTCAAATACTTTGATATAAGGTATTTTCATTACTAAAGCAGAGCAGTTTTGTATAAACCATATTGCTTTCTATAAGTGTCTGCAAGATTTCCATAGCCATGAGAAACTAATTCACCAAGATTGGCATACAAAGGACCATGTGCATTTCATTTTGAGAAATATTTCTAGCAGGCAAGCTTTCATATTCAGCAACTGCGGAGGATCCCTAATAGGGTGTTTTATAATTAGCTTCAGGGTGGCTCCATAATACCTACTACCCTGGTGCAACCCCCCTAGCCAAACATTGAATCCTTCCCTGACAACTAGGCTTGCACCAATTATGTGGGCATAATTTCGAGCATAACAGGCTTGCAAAAGCATCAAACATTATATGCCAACATAGTAGGACAATTTTCAAAAAAATTTATTAATTGCACAATGCGTGTGCCAAAAATACAGCAAAGCATGAACACATTTGCTGCGTTTCATTTTCAAGAAAATGTGCAAAGTTATTGTTTCTTGGCTGATTATTCACACTTCGTGAGTAATAAAATCGATATACTCTATTAGAGCAGTCACTTACTCCAATACAGCTGTCAAGGAAGGCTGATATACTCTAATAAAACAGTCAGCCCTCAAGCGTAATCTTGATTTTGAACAAAATAGGCTGGATTTTTTAACACTGCTCAAAAGCATAATAGGCTATTTCTAAAGCATAATTGGCTCAAGTCTCCAGTATTTTACAAGCATGCGTGTATAATCATGTGACCAAATTTTGGAAAATCACAATTATGGACACATTCAACACATTAAACATTTAGTTCTGAAACACAGCATTATAATTTTAATTCCTAAGGATAGAATAATGAATTACAAGAAAATTTTAGAAAGTGTTTTCTACTATTAACATCATCTATGTAGTTTCAAAAATTCTAACTGTGTCAGGTGCAACAATAAGAGTGATTTTCCAAAATTCGATCACACGTATAGAGTATAATATACCTTTTATTTAACCCTTCCCCTACCCAAAAGTATACTATCAAAATGATTAATTTGGTTCAAGAACATGTCGCCAGTGTACACTTACAGTAGTATTAATACTTTTGGTTGCTGAAATTTAAAGTGTTGTGGATCCATCAAAGACCAGTAGTTTAATGAACTAACTTGTAAAATAAATTAATGACATAAGAGCACTACACAGCATTGAAACTACATGTGTGCTTACACAAATAGGTAGCAAGTTTTATAATCAATGAGCATGGTTTTGCATAAGTTTGCAGACAGCAAAATGCATTTCCTATAAAGTGAATGTGGTTTCATGCATATACAAACTTCAACACCTTGCTGATAAATGTGACGTGCTGAGTGAAAGCCTGGTTTGCTTGCATAATTTTGTTAAGATAAATGCCATTGAAATACATGTTTTAATCGCTTCAGTAAAGAAACAGTGTTTAATGCCTCTGTTCATGGTGAATAAAGTGGAACCTCGATTATCCGAACACCTAACTGACTGCTCAATTAGAGTATTTTGTCAACAAGTGTATGCCGTATTAGAGTAGTTGAACAAAGCTCTCTATATAATATGTATGGATATTTGATTTTACGGACTATTCTATTATGTGAACACCCTTTTCCCCAAATTAGTTTGGATAATCGAGGTTCCACTGTAGAATGACACAAGTGTTATGCTCTTCTTGTTGTACTATTGTTATAACTCTGAAAGCTCTTAACAGATAAGGCTAAAGCTTTAACAGCCCATTGGGTTTTTCCTCAAAAGCTCATAAAATGAAATTCGAGGAAAATGCAAACAAGTCAGGTTTTTGTTCAGCGGGTAATACAGTGCTTTTTGTGTATCACGTATATCACCATCCATACACTGTTCCATATAATACTAGCGGTCATGATCATGACTAGTTATGACTGGTACTAGCCATGCATGAAATCATTTAAGATATAGTTGTACTGATATCTGATTTATAAAGAGCCAATACTGATTCTATATCCACTGTGTGTACAAACATCTCTACCTGGGATCCTATGGTGGCATGGTGTCTATTACACTACCCAGACAATTAGCTACCACAAACATTTTAATGCATTCTCCAACAAAGACTTGCATTTTGATGAGCTTTTGAGATGGCTGGTACAGCAGATTGTTTATTTATCCCAGTGGTGCAGTTCTTTATAGTTAAAAGGTAACAGCTATAGAAATATTAATGATAACAGCAGTACTTATACATACATAATTATTTGTATGAGACTTCTCATAGCACTGCACATTATAGCATAGGTAATAGAGAGGTTCTAAGAAAGAGATACCTGTTGTACTAATAGGCAAATCACTGACTATTCTTTGTATCATAATACTTATTAGCTGTATTGATATGTATAGCAGATATCAGCAGATCACACTCCAAATAAATTCTCTGTCTCCCATCCACTGTCCGCATCTGGTTATTGTCACCGTAAATATTTCATTCTTCCATTATTTTCCAGTTATTCTTGCATACTGGCAGGCTTAGTATTAAAGTGATCATGTAATAGTGTCAGCTCACATGTCAGTGTGCTATAAAGCACAAAGTCACGTCTGTGCTATTATCGCAGGATGGTACAAACATTAAGCATGCTTTTATACAACTTTTATAATTGTGCCAGGCAAATAATGGCTTGAAAAATTGCCAATTTTATAATGAAGTAATGGAAATGGACTGCCCACTCGCATGCAAATATGCTTGAGCCAAGGACGGGCTCCAGGGTATGCTTACAGACAGTATCACACATTCCCTATAAGGCATGACGTACGAAAGAAGCTGACCTGCTGTAAGACTACAGATAACTCATAACTCCTAACAATTAAAGCTGGGCTGCTCCAGCAGTACAATCATTGTATATGTCGTCTACAATGCATTTTAAAAAATCATCAAATAAATAGCTAGGAATATTTTATGAAGTGGGTCAGACCCTGACGACCCAAACAAAATAATTTGACCCCTGGTTTTTGTGGAGATCGATGACTGTTGAGTGTTTGGCAATGGACACACTTAACTACACAAGTTCCTGCGTACCCCCAACCCAGCTCGTACAATATATATGTTTAACGGATTGAGCATGCATGGGGTGCGAAGCATAGTAGCTATTACATGTATTACGTACCTTTGACGTCCATGTGGATGGACTGGAGAACTCTATCCAACACGATGTTGTTACTAGCGTCCACCTGTGCTGCCATCACTTCCAGTAACTGTTCGAAGCTCGCTGTTCTTTCTTCCTTTAACTCCTCCATCACAAACTCGAGTAAACATCGTGACCTTTCCTGTCTAGTCGCGTCGCTTTTAACACGTGTCAACCAATCTTTGTCTTTTATTAGTGGAACTAGCGTATCGATGGGTAAAACAAGTAACAGCTTCCGATAAGATCTTTTATAGGCGAGAAGGTAAGCGTTGTTTTCCATCTTCGGATTTGACCACACACGCGTACAGCTAGGTACTGCCGGAGGGTTGTCAAGTATACAACACGTGGACTAGACTACTGGACTCAGTTTGTTCTCCTCTTTTTACCAACTAGATATTTGGGACTGGTTGTAGGTAGTCTCATGTAATTAGACCACTCCCCCACATATACAAAGAAACCCATTCAGTGGATGTAGGCACACAAAAGGTGTAGACTTTAACTTGCACTATAACTTGTAGTTATATATAGTCAAGTTGACTATAACTTGTATTTAGGATGCATGCATGGTACATAGCTCAGTGTACTCATGTTGACCTATTGGAGTCTACTCTTGAGTTGTTGACTGTACAGGATAGATTTCTGGATTTATTTGTTTATTTATTACTGTGTATATAGGACTCCATCAAGGAGTATAACACACAGATACTAAAACAAAATCAAAGTAAATTAAGATGGTTTAACAAAACGTCCTTAAAACAGTTTATAGATGGCTGATTGACCACATCTTCTGACAAAGTGTTCCATAATTTAATAGTGGATGGTAAAAAGGAAAATAAGTACGAGTTGATTCTTGCTTGTGGGATTCTGAAACGTTGTGAATGACCTCTGGTAACTGATGACATTGATGTTAATGAGATAGATGGAACTTCCATTTGACAATTGATTATCTTATAAAACATGACTAGTTTGCAAAATGTACGTTGTGATTCTAGAGAGGGCCAATTAAGTGATGTGCATGAGCATGTTTGTAACACTACTTCTCCAGGAGTAATTGTTCATTGTATACCTTGCAGCACTACGTTGAATCTTTTCTATGGCACAAATATCAGATTGAAGGTGAGGGGCCCATATAGGTGAAGCATATTCTAGTATGGGTCTGACAAAGGACTTATAGCAATGAGATCTTACAGAAATTGGACAATGATTGATGTTCCTCCTCAGAAAAGCTAAGGCTGAATTGGCCTTATGACAGATGTTATGAATATGATTTTTCCAAGTAAGATGTTCATCAAATGTTATTCCTAGATATTTTGCCTTGGAGACCTTTTGAATTAGGTGATCAAATAAGTAATAGTTATGTTCAATAATATGATGTTTATTTGAAATTGTAAGATGTACACATTTAGCTGGGTTAAATTCCATTTGCCATCTCCTGGCCCATGCTTGATGGAGTATCCCCTAGATTGGTCTGTGGAAAAAACTGATGTATACATAGCTATGCTTTACCTGAAAAGCAACTTTCTTTCTTATTGCAAGCCGGCTGTGACACCTTACCAACACTACAGAATCTGATCATGACTCGCTGGAATATAATCGTTATATTAGTTATGTAAGTATGTACCCTTTGTTATACTTTATTCAGCCTACAACCATGTTTTAACTGCAGCTGGTTGTGCCCTTGATCAAGGGAGATACACTTGGTATCACGACTCTGTTTTGCGGGTTGTTGTTCAGAACTTTAAAAAGGATTTACCAGTTACCACTGTGTTAAGCTTTATGCTGATCTTCCTGGCTATCAGGCAAGTGTTAGTCACCCAGGACTATTCCACTTTATATTATTACATCTACTCTAGCTAAGTAGACCTGATCTTGTACTACTTTTTCACAGATTCCATCATGCTATTAGAACTCCCTGTGGTTACTAATACTCAGCATCACCTTTTGGCTGTAAGGAACCGGATTACTACTAGACCTTCAATGTGCAGGATCTTATGACAACTGAAGTTGGCTGCCTAGGCCAGTATGCCATCTACCAAAGGTTACAATATGCTACATACTTCAGCAGGCAGTTGCAGCTTGTGTTGCCATCTCCTGGTTGCACAGGATATTTAACTCTCGGCACAGGTTTCAGCATCATGGGATGTATAATTTATAGTGGATCTGTTGATATAATTATTTAGTTTTATATATGACTGTAGCTGCAATTTAATTGTGACCGGGCCTGCGAAAATAGGGCATGTGGGAACACAAAATTTGCTCTTTTTTTTTTACACTTTCACTACTCATAACTTTTTACTCCATTAAACTATGGCCACAAAATTTTCAGCCCTGCACAAACAAATGATTAACTGGCTTCATTGTACAAATTACAGAATGCAAAGATTTTATTCTTGTATTGAGATATGACCTGTTATGTGACGGAATGCAGTTTGTGCCCACATGCCCTGTTTTCGCAGGCCTGGTCACAATTTTTCTTTTTGTCTTGCCAGGGTTCCAGTTATTTTATTGCTTTCTTAGTAACTTGGTAACCCTGAGACTAGTAGACTCCTGCATGATCCCTTGTCATTACAGTATCAATTTTCAAGACAAGATCATCATTTGTACTTCATGGTAATGTAGTAATGGTAGTCATACAATGGAGATTATGTCTATAGAGAGTGTTTTTATGCAAGTTGCACACAATCCTAAGAAGACCAAGTACAACTTCACATTTCACACATTCAATGTAGCAACAGCTACCCAAATATGTACTATAAGAGAACCAGAGTCCAATAGTCCATCCAGTCCAGTGATTGTATTATATACAACCGATTGGAGAAATCAAACATTGCTCTTACCAACCTGAACTGACTACATTATTTGTAAGTGTCTATGTTAAAAGCAACTGAGTTCTCCTATCTTAGCATTATACTGAGCTTTTGAGATATAGTCACTATCAACTGTAGCTACCGTACTATTTTAAATTCCCATATGTATGTTAGGGGCAACTGTTAATTGCCCCTTTACATAGTGCTTCACAAAATAAATTACCTGTTTCCAATAGATATAATACATATATCATATAATTGTATTAAAGAATGCAAGCACAGTTGTTGCTGTGATAATATATCATACAAAAATTACAAAATGTTACTTGGAACATCTACTGCTATTAGCTATATGGTACAGTTAGTTGAGACAATGATCTGGGGAGATTATTGGAACGATAGTGTGTCAGTAGGGTAGGAATACTGGTGAATGAATTGTCAGTTGTGAGTGAATAGTGCTGTTTCACCTACACAGAAAGTCACCAGTAAAGTACGTACTGTAGGTAAAAATGTCACAAAGTGAAACCTCTCTTTGAAGATATTCTGAATTAATTAAGGACTTTAAAGGAAAGATGTCCACGAAATTTTGGCTTCGAATTTGTAACATTGTTGCCTCTTAAAAGACCACAACTTTTTTTGTGGCAGAGGTTCCACTGTACAACTGACAAGTGTCACTTACTTGATCATAAAAGATTTTGAAATGTTGAACTCTTCCACTTCTTCCACCAATCCATACTGACAATATCTACAGTCCAGAAAAGTCACTAGAGTTTCCATACAACACAATGTTATATCTACCTTATGTTGTGAATCAAAGCTATTTCTGATCAAGTACATCCCATCATATTGTTTTTCACTTAGCCTACTATAGAGACGCAACAAGAAAATGAATAACAGAACAAATGAAACGTGCAGTAACCTGTTAGCCTCTCCTCGTGTTAAGTAGTTAAAGATGGCTTGATCAGGATAGACGTCCTAAGAAAAAAGAAACAATTACATGCAGCAGCAAATTTGTGTGAAAAAGAAAATCAATTACCGTACAGTAAAAAACTTTGGCAGTAAAACAGTTTGGTGAAAACCCACTATTGCAAAATTGGCAAAAAACAAAACTTTGGCGAATGGGTCTTCACCTTAATTTTTTTTATGATTTGTGATAGAACATAGCTACCACGTACTGTACCACTCATGCAACTTCGTGTGAGTGCAAGTGATTAAACAACCCACCAATTAAATTGTTGGCAGCCATTTTGATCGCGAGTCTATATCCCTCGCATCTTAACTACGCCTGCCACACCTGGTAATTGGCAAATCTTTTAATTGCTTGCACTTTCGCATAACAACGTTGCGTTTGAGTGGTAGCTACCGTACAAGTGTAAGCATTGCTTGCTGGTTCTTGTAATGTCGAGAGCCGGTGATTCTTGGATTTTCGTGAACTTTTGTGGGACAATGAACCCCGCGACAATCAAAGGGAAAGCTTGGAAATACCCACGATACTTTGATACCCATACTTTCAACATAATCTGCTAATCTGCTCATGTGATTGCTAAAAATAATTGATGGATAAAACTTTTGTGATTGTGATGCTATTCGCCAAATTTGTCAAAGTTTTTTACTGCCAAAGTTGTTTACTAAAATCAGTAGTGTAACATTAATTTTTCTACATTTTTGATAAATCAACTCTCTACTATAGGGATCTACCACATGTAGGGAGCCAGCTTTTTTACTCTGTGAATGATGCAATCGTCAAGTGTTGCATTGTAATATATGTGATGAAACTGATCCAAATTGCACACTAGGCAAAATTAAATTAACACCACTAGTGGATAGCTACACTACTCAGGCTGGTTTTAACAGTTGTCTTTTCTGGGTGGTGTGGCAAGCCCCAATGGAGGTTTCTGACCTTATACAGCCTGGTTTGGCAAGAATCAGTGAGTTTTGGTGGATGGCCTGATATGGCTGGCCAAATATTTTCACTTTTAATTTTGCTGTATACCAGAAGCCAGCACAGCTCTGCAATCTCATGTAGTCATGGTCTGCTTCCATTTTGAAGTCTATCTCTAGCCCACCTCAACACGGCCCCTTTGTGAGCACTCATAATACTACTTCACTCAGATTATTAAATTTTTTAAGGTGGGAAACTCTACAAGCAGCTATGTACAAGTGGCCTGAAAGGTAATAGATTGATGCATCTCTTGTGTACTTGCTATGCTTGGCAAGTTATATTGACTAGGTTTCAGGTACAACTTTCTGCTTGTCAGTTTATTAGACTGCTTTGTAAACCTCTTTATGTCCAAATGGCTAAAATCTTTCTGGATTTTAAGGTATACAGTTTGGTGACATAGCTAGTCCATATAACCAATCTATGCTCCAGGCTTTCAATGCAGGATAGCTCAGTAACAAAACATTCTTGACTACTCTATTACAGTATTTTCAAGGGGTAGCCAGCGCCCACGCAAAAACCCAACACGGTGTACTAGAGTCCCAATATTTAAGTATTTCTGTATATTTCAATCAATATTTCATGTATTTATAATTGGATTTCTCAGATAGGTGTACGAGAGTCCCAAGACGTTAGCTACCCCTTGAGTATTTTACTGTAGGTGACTGCTCTATTAGAGTGTTTCAATCATTTTAGCAGAAGAATCCAACATGCTGCCAAGAAGCATTGTGCTGTAAAATCCAACCTTTATTATTGGCATGATAACCTTCATCAGGCATTTTCCCTTGGTCATTCTTCCTGTATTTCCACTTCCTGTTCCCATCCCGTTTTCCTAGAAATCTATTTACCTGAAAAAACAACAACCTGAAAAACTAAATCCCAAGACTACTAGATTTACTGTCTGCACTCATGATTCTGGAGCCCTGTATATTTTCATGTGAGATGATTCTTTTCATTCTGGTTCTGGATCCAGCCTCCACTGGTCTCAAAACTGAGCCGTCTTGGCTAGCTAGCTCATTGTTTCCTACCATTTCTTACTCCTGTAAGTATCTCAATATTTAAATTTAGTGGTATATGTACTCTAGCAATACAACAACAACCTAAGTTAGAGATGCAACAATATATCGATATACTGTATCGCATATCGTTTTAAGACAATATTGCTGTATCGATGCAAAGTCAAACCGTATCGATATAAAATTATCACGTATTGTGATATATTGTGTATCATGATATATTGACACATTGTGGCTTGTTAACATGGCTGACAATCAAATTATTGTACATTGTGGTTAAACTGAGTAGTATGTAATGCTTCTCAAAGAAAAAATAGCTCACTTATTTCTCTTAAAAACAAAAAAGCAACATTAAAAAACAACATAGACCATTACTTAGACTTCACTTTGTATCACACAATATATCACTGTAATGTGTGATACACCAGAGGCAATATATCAATATGTCCTATATACTGTATCATTGCAACTCTAACCAAAAGCTCAACACATTAAAAATATTATGAAGCAATTGCTTGGTACAGCATGCAGATATACAAGTCTTTGTCAATTTCAAGCACTTACAAATTTGAAAGTCATTTATTATATGTGAAAAACAATCTAAATCGGGTGTAACTAATCACTGGACTGGACTACTTGACTGACATATTTTTGGTTTTTACACATTCTGAGGTTGGTTTTATTGAGTCTTGCTAGCTAAGGACCTTCAGAAAACTTGCAGTCCGCTTAATGATGAGTGTGAGGAGTGGAGTAAGCAAAAACTGACTTCTCACTACTTCTTATGTTCTACAGCATTTATACTAGTGTTGCACCGATAATCGGTTGAATTATCAGTAACAACCGATATTGGCTAATTTTACAAGTATCGGTATCGGCTACGAAGCGGAAATAATTTGCCGATTAACCGAAACCCACAATCAATCGTTAAATTGACGGCAATGAACAGGTGAAAGTAAAGAAGGTGGTGAATATAGCAGTAAGTGGTTTGCTGTAACTGTTTTGGCTTGTTTGTTTGCACAAGTATGGTTGCAAGGCTATAGTAGGCTGTGTATATTTATTGGCCGCCCACGCAATTAGTTGATCACTCTTCACAAAGGGTCTAAAAACACTGTTTGATAAGCTGGCTTAGCTGTTTTATAACTACTTGGCTTCCTTTTCCATGAAAGGAGATAGTAGCAAAACTGTATAAAACATTGTAAAAGTCGGCCTCCCACGCAATTAATTACATTGATTACATTATCATAACAAATGCAGTTTATACACATAAACATAAGGTGATTTTCTGCTCCTCCTCTGTTCTGAAGAATTGAAGAATATCGGTAAATATCGGCATATCGGTTACAGGAATAGGCAAATAATCGGTATCGGCAAATGGAAAAAATGCATATCGGTGCAACACTAATTTATACACTTCTTAGTATTGTGTTTTGGAGATTGTAATATATAATAATAGCTAACCAAAATCACTGTACTATATTTATGCTACCTATGACACACTGTATCCTTGAACTAAATAGCTCAGACCCCTGGGACACAACCTATCCTTCCTATTGTAGCTAAATTCATTCCTACATGCAATATACAAACTCATTGCACAACTGTAGGGTTTTTTCTGCTGTCATGATTAGTTCTTACATGTGCTGGTTGGCGTGCTATAATATGTGACTAAATATATTGGCATTGTACAAGCTTGCCACTATCTTCAAGACGTTGTCGTTGGTTAACCACAACTAGCACATTCCCTGCAGTATACTGATAAGGAGTATTGGTATATGTACTGTAGAGGAACACAATAAGTAGTGAAATCACTAGAAGTCAATTTTTGCTTACTCCACTCTGCACACTCATCATTTTAGTAGCAGATTGCAAGTTTTCTGTAGGCCCTTGGTTAGCAAGACTCAATAAAACCAACCTCAGAATGTTTAAAAAACCAAAAATATGCCAGTCTAGTAGTCCAGTCCAGTGATTAGTTACACCCATCTAAATCGCACATTACAAGTTTTGAGATTAAGAAGTCACAGGATAAAAGTCACATGATGGGCCATCATGGGGTATGTAACAGCATAGATACTAGAATACATAATGGATTGGAAATACAATACATTTACGGTTACGGGCTCGGTACGGTAACGTGATTTATGGCAACGTTACCAAGTGTACAAACTGCAGTTGTTCTCAACACTGAGACTACTATTACAGGTCTTAAATTATTGCTAAAGGATTCAGCTATTTGTTGGTTTGTGACTGAAGCTTAGCCGTTTCGTACAACAGAAGGTGTGAAGGAAAGAACGCAAAGTTTGTGCTTAAAAACTAGTGTGGTGGTTTTAGTGTATAGGGCGTATTACATACAAAGTTCTAGAAGTGTTGAACAGTTTCGCCACATCGTAATGAATGCACATAATTATTTTTAGTTCTGTACAGCAGTTACTTTCTGTAAGCGAAGCGAAAGAATGGTTACATGACAGTAGTCGTTGTGGGAGTTTTCCTGACTTTTTGAAAACGAGTCTAATGATATACAGTATGCTACACTAAAGAAAAGTTGATACCTTTGAGAGTGCAAATAAAATATGAATGAAGTGAACAAGATATCTGTTTTTGAGAAAACTCTGGGCAAACTCGACAAAAATGTATTGTGCCTATTGAAAATGCTGCCATGTTCCGTAAATATCATTACATGACCGTACCGTGCCCGTAACCATAAAATGTATTGTATTTTTCCAATCCATTATGCATTCTAGTATCTATGGTAACAGCTGCAATATGTGTCAAGTGATTACAATATGGACAATATAAATAGTCATGGGGGAGCCACTTCAGCCTGACAAGCGACTGCTGAATATCCCATCATATAACCTCTTATCAGAAGCAGTTTACAAGCTTGTAATAGGTACTGTCAGTTAACTAGAAACTAGAATACTTTGAAAACCTCTTCATATTTAATAATTGAATCTTTCATAAAAAAATGTTTTTGGCTCATGGAGTAGCTAATTTTCAGTGTTGATGAGATTGCTAGTCTAATTACCTAACTATACTCCATCAATTCACAGGCTTTCAAAGCAGGTCCCTGGTGATAGTTAACAAAACATTCTTGACAGCAGATGATTGCTCTGTTAGAGGATTGCAAGCATTTTAGTGGAAAGCGAAGAAGCATTGTATTGTAAAATCCAACTTGTATATTGATGTGATGACCTGTATTAAGCGTTTTCAGTTGGTCATTCCTGTTCCCGTGTTCCCGTTTATTTATAATTCTATATTTACCAGCTTTTCCATAGCATGCATCCAGCTAGGGGGTATCATGGGAGAATACTCTACAAAGAAATTAGTAAAAACAGCTATCACGAGATGAATTCTTTTGACAAGTAGCTATAACAAAATGAAGTAGAAAGGGAGGAGTGGCAGACACCCACCCCTAAATAAGATGAAATAGTCGTACACATGCATGTGATTAGGTCACTTTATACAACAATTCAGATAGGAACAATTATATATGGTACATTCTCCCTCGTCTGTGTTGTTGTCAAATTATTAACAGTTAGTTTGATGTGTGGTTCACATTAAACATATATCAGACAAAATACTCCAATAGTGCAGCCAGTAATTGCCAATTACAAATCACTATCTATAGTTATTTAAGCAATGAAAAATAAAGTTTACAGCTAGACATGTCCTTGAGGCACATACATTTAAAACATAATAGTGTACTACTGCAGTACCCATTATGTGGTAAAGTACATCTGGCTAGGGACATGTTTGCTTATTTCTCAAATTTCCTACACTGCTATTTTTTGTGTGGAGTGAACACCTAACTTCTAGCATTGCATAGTATTAAAATTCTATAATGCTTTGTTCTGAGCCTATCACAACCTCATTTGAGGCTGGCATATTTCTACTACAGTACAGTCCATTTATAACTTCTCACACACACACGCGCGTGGCATTTTCGTCGTGGTGCCAGCGCTTGCCACGAAACATTGTTGCATGGCCCATGCCAAGTTTGCTGCGTGGCACATGCTAGTGGTGTGCCACGCATAGCCCTCACTGGTTGCTACTGTAGCATTGTCCTTACACCGTGTGTGACTATCAACCACGTGTGTGTGTAAACCACAAACTCTACATTAGTTACATGTACAGTGCTGTACTATAGGGCTGGGACAAAGCTTTGAATGTTTTGTGGGTTTGGAAGTTAAGTAAACTTCAAATTATAAAAGTATCAATGTTTGTCTCTTCGCGATGGATTTTTGTATGCCACGCTCACTTTTGAACCATTGCAGTTTAGCTTGCTACCGTAGTTGTAGCTTTAGAACACCTTATAAAGTGATAGATAATGCACGATAAACGTCCTTTTATCTATTAGTTGGTGTTTGCCCTTCGTGATTGCAGTATAACAGACACGCCCATTTGCAATCGATCGATCGCATCATTCAGTATTGCTGCTATGCACTTTCCAAATGCTTACAAACTTAATAAATAGTATTAGAAAGACTAAACTTAAGAAGGGCATTGGCTATTATTAGCAATGCGTGGCAATGGTTCCAAGCGTAGTAACTAGAGGACTCCATGCATTGCATTGTCATGGCATGGCAATCTCTTTTTCCACATGCGGTAATGCCTTGTGCCACGGTGTGGCAATGGCCAGTCCCACACGTAATCTTTGCTTTTGCCATGGGGAAAAGTTGCATGGCGCCACGCCAAAAATGTCACGCATGTCTGAAGTTATAAATGGACTGTACTGTACTACCAGGTAAACACTGGGATCAAATGTGACCGGATTTGTGAAAAGGGGTCTTCCACACACATCCAATTTACCAACTTTGACAACTCGTAACTTCAGATTGGAAATGGCTATTGATTTGCAATTTGGTCAGTAGTGAGTAACAACATAGCTTAGTGGATGGAGGAAGTGTAAGGTAAATATGTATCTTTAGTACTGAGTTGTGTTCCCCTGAGTTCATAGAATTGGATGTGTGTGGAAGACCCCTTTTCGCAAATCCGGTCACAAATGATGAAAGCCGGCAACCTTGTTGTATAAAATAATTATACTGTTCCCTTAGTGTGCAGAGCTTATGATAAGAAATGGCCTGCCACAATGTCCTGACAAATCAGAATTGGCCAGACAATTGTCTAAACTGACTGGACATGTGGAAGATCATTAGTATTGTGTCCACTATAGCATAACAGAAGGAGAGCAATTAGAAGCAGTGGAAATGGATACTGGGAATGGTAAAATCATCACATAAATATATCATACAGTAAAACTCTCATTTAGTGGCACTTATTAAAGACTACCTTGTTATAAGACCACCTCTGTACAAAGACCACCACTTTACAGTGAAATATTAAGTTCCAAACATGTATTTCATGACTAAAGAAATCTTTTATCCATACTTTACTCAAGTCATCTGGCTATATACATACCATTATCACTCAGTTTGTACCAGAACGTGTCATACAAAAATACTCTATGCAAGCGTAGTACACCATAACATACTGATCAAAGGTCTCATAAGCTCAAAAGCCTTATTAGCTAACCTAGCTGTTTTGGTGAAGTGATGTTTGGAACTAGCTATTATGAAGAGGTACATGTGGTCTTTGTACAGAGGTGGTGCTATAAAAGGTGGTCTTTTTAAATAAGGCAATTAAGTATGCTTTAACTATCTTTCGACCCAAATTACAATGTGGTCTTTGTACAGAGATGGTCTTTGCAAGAAGGTGATCTTAAGAGGTGGCCACTACATGAGAGTTTTACTCTAGGATACATTTATATGACAATTTGACCATTTCCTTTTTCCATTTCCACTGTTTTCCAAATGCCAACAGAAGAACCTTATATTTTATATGGTTGATACATCAAATGCCTGATGCAGCTGTTATGTGTTTACAGTACACCAGAGGGTTGGAAATAGTACATTAGTGGTCACTCCCTTGGGCTGTAAGAATGTATACTATCTCCTAGCAACCAAGTGACTGTTATTACTAATAGAATCAACAGACATGCCAGCTTAGCCTTTAGGATCCCTTCTTATGCTTTGATGGGACAATGTGTCTGGACAAATTGCAGATATCTATGCATTTTGACCTGATTTTGTCCAGTGTCCAGATTTTGTCCAGTCTGGATGGATGTTATCATAAGCTCTGCACACAGTGTGTATATTATTTAGTAAGCTGCTCAGCTTATAACAGTTGCAACAAGTAGGACTCCATCAGTGTCTAGCGTGTACACAACAAAATACACACACTACTAACACATACTCCATGCACACACATCACATACACTGCATGGAAGCTGCCAGGTGAAAGACAACACTTCTTCTTTAAGTTGCTGGAAAAACTGCTCCTTCAAATTAGGTACTACTTCTTCATTGTGAGACACTTGATCCCTCTGACTCATTATAGCTAAAATAGAAGAATTTAATTGGCACATCTTACCACTACACAAAATGTGTGTACTAGGGAGCTGACTAATTGTGGACAAAGGACTAGTCGAAAGTGGCTTTGGCTTTGTAGACAGTGATAGGGCTATATGTAGTTTGAAGAGGAAAGGCTGAAATGGTAAACTGTAGCTATATACTGCATCAAAGACAGTTAAGATGATAGTCAAGATAAATGTATTATATATACTGTAGCTTTGTAGCTACATATTTCAGCTACAATATAATTGTCATGAGGATAGAGAATAAAACAACTATTAAAATTTACCCTTTTTTCACTATTATTGTTCAATATACATTCCCAATAAAGTATATGTGATCTAATTATAGAAAACTGTTGACATCTGCACATTTTTCAAAATTCATTTTAAGTGATTCTCTGTTGTCTAGAGACAGAGAAGTGGACTGGCTTAGTTTCAGCTTCATAAAGTTCAGCATACAGCACTGTGCAGCCAGACAAGCAAATAAATCAATATGTACAGAAGCCATCGAGAAAATAATCTACAAATGTTTACATAAACTTATCGGTGCTACGGTGTACATTACTGAATCTTGGCTCATTGTGTCCGCCATGAATTAGTGAAACCACCAAGGTGGAGTTTTTGCTCAGGATGTGTTCGAAAAGTATTAAAGGAGAATTGACTGAAGAAAGATCACCAGTAAAATCTTTGGTCATCG